>NC_051157.2:208674368-208759368 GCF_013339745.2 Dermacentor silvarum | reverse complement strand
GCCTGCAGCTCCATGCTTTTTCTTTCAAGTTCAAAAACATCCGTAGCATGCGTTGCCAGAATAAACAGCGGAAAGCGAGAGCAAACAGACAGACGAAAAAAAAAAAAGACAGACTCGCGCAACAAGAGATTTTGCTTCGTCATGTATCCGCCATTCCGCGGGGGCTCGATTTAAGTTACCAGAACCGGGGTCCACGCCCGGAAGTGGTCTCCGCTCAAACATGTCGCTGTGGAAATGATACGCGAGCGCCGCCGTATACTTGCTTTTTAGAAAGCTGACACTAATGAGCGACCACGTGTTTACCGCGCTCGTCCGCATTTTTATTTTAAAACGCGCCCAGGACGACGATGCGCAAGCGTTGCTCTCACGTTATTCAGATCACCAGCACGTGTATCAACTTTCTACGCAAATGAGGAACGTTTTCTGTTGCTTCATTTGGTCATAGGTGCTTCCTTTTACTTATTTATTTTATTATTCTCTTCTCAGGTTGTACTTGGCCGTTTTAATTGTATCAGCTTGCAACCATGGGTCGTATTTGGCATCGAAGTACCTGCGTAGGAGTGTTCTAGAAACCCGCAGGAGCTTTTCCTTTCGCTCATCGTGCACCGATTTCTGCTTGTTACGTTGCCCGTAATTAACGAGGTAACTGAACTCGCTCTAAGCAATACGAGCAGGCAAGCTGTTGGAACTGAAACATTTCGAAAGGGTATCGTTGTTAGCCAGGGCTTCTTGCACTGATCTTCTAAATCTTTTTTTTTTTTTTTTTTTTGTGTGGCTATAGTTTCCCCGCACTTGTTTCTAATCACGATAGCCGTCTATGTAACCATAAACGCGGTCCCCGCTGAACATAGACAGACAGTGTATATGTTTGTTTGTCGTCGAAGTGCCGTTGAGCAGAAAATGTTCACTCCGAGCGGCGTTAATTAGCCCCTCCCGACTATCTGTTTGCAATACAGGTGCTCCGATCATGCATTGCACCACGAGAGTTCCGTTGAAGAGCCAGAATAGTCGGATAATAGGTTGTGCAGCTCGACGTAATCCACTTTAACAAAGGTATACGGACCAGACTCCGCGATAAAGCCTGTTATGTTCTCCGCCTATGAATATAACTTGAAATTGAAGACTGCAGTTCAAACCTCGCATTTGGGAACTTTATAGTGCACCCGTAAATTGAAGTTTGTGGGTCTGAATTACCGATAAATTCAGTTTTTTTTTTTTTTAGTGCCTGGGGTCCGTATACTTTCGCTCACTGGTGTACGTGTGACGAGGCAGTCAGACACGCCACTTGTTTCAGTGAGTCTGGCGACGTACGTATGGGCACCGAAACGCAATGCATGACACTGAACACGTAGACTGTTGTCCACGTGCAAGTAAATTTCTCAAGAGATGAAAAATAATCCTGCAACTGTTCTTCGTTAATAAGCAGTCTCTGCATACCATAATATGTTGTCGAAACGTTCAGCGTTGCATAAGCACCTAATGTACTGCTTATGTACACATTCATCCGAGGAAGCGCGGGCAACCCTGGACTGTCGCTGTTACATCTCGTTTGCTTTCAAACTTCAAGTCTATCTCAGATTTCCTTTTAATTGCTTGTGACGCCATGGTGCTGGCATTTCGGTTTGTCCTAGTCAAGCATTAATTGATTCAATCCTGGTGTCTAACGTGCCAAAAACACGAGCTGATTCTGAGGCACGGTGTAGCGGGTGACTACGGATTAATGTTGACCACTTCGGTTTTAAGCGAAGCTTTATAGTGACACGTATACATGTTTATCTTTCGCCGATGGCCGCTTTCCACCGGCTAACAAATGTTAAACGTTATCCCTCGGCGCAGGACGCGCCTGTATCGGAAGTTTCTAGAACGTTATCGATGCTTCTTTCCGTTGCCTGTTTTCACCGACGCTTATGTTATCTGATTGTATGAGCGACGCGAATTATCTAGAACTTTCTGGAAGACACGCGCGTACCAGGGATTATTCTGGAACCTTCGATGACTCAGGTATAAAAGCCTATGCGTTTTGCCGCTGATCAGATTTTCGACGATCGCCGACTGTGTTCGCCGCTATCGTTGTGCTTTGAGTGTAGCTTGCTTTTGGGGGCACAGGTTCGCCCAATAAACAACCAGTTTCGTCATACACAGTTTTGCGACTGTTTTCTCTACCGTCACTAGTACATGACAATAGGCTCACAAGTTTTGGCGGTGGTGGTGTCACGCTGAAAAGTGGGCCGATCCTGTTGATAGTGCAGAAAGCGTTCAAGCTCAATGGCAAATACCAGGGACAAAAAAGAAAGAGAAAGACAAAGAAAGAGAGAGAGAGAGATAAAGAAAGAAAGAAAGAGAAAAAGAAAGACAAAGAGAGAGAGAAAGAAATCAACAGCCCTTCCCCTGCCGAGAAAGTGGGGGTAAGCAAAGCTTGTCGTGTGTCTACTTGACCTACTACTCTCCCTTCCCTTTCCTACTACTTTTCATTCCCTTTCCTTCTACTTTTGTTTCCCTTTCGTGCAACTTTTCCTACCGTTGCGTTGTACCTTTCCTTCCCTCAATGTATACATTTAATAAACGTTTATTTTTTATTACCATCATCATGTCGTGAACTTTACGTTACCCTGACGAAGGTCAGATACACGCACGTCAAGCTTCGCTTACCCCCGACAGGGGAAGGGCTGGTGAATATTTAACGGGCCTCCAAATCTGAGTAATCGAGCGTTTTCGCGTCGTTTCACCGCCATCGAAATGAGGACGCCGTGGCCGTGATGAAACCCGCAACCTCGAGTTCATTAGCGCAATTGCACCGCGGCGGGTTCATGTAATGTATTCGCATGCTTGACAAGAATGCGTTGTAAGCGGCGGCCGCTTTCTGAAAGGGTTGGTGTGAAAAAAAAAAAGTTCATGAACTGAGCTCTTGGTGCGCGTCTATATTGCGACCGTATTGCTTGCACACGAATTCCGAGGGCAAGGTCGCGTCAGATCTTGTCATACGACTGCGCGATTGGCCCGTGTTACGCTGCAGTTATGCGGCGGTGCGAGTCTAGTCATTACAAAATAGTCCCTCCTCGCTCTACCCGGAGCGCCCCCAACTGAGGTGTTTCTCAAGGCCCCTTTGGGCCGTTAAACCCTATCAATCGATCACTCAATCAACACGCAAATAATTAAGGCGGGCCCAACGATAATTGGTCCAATCAAAGTAATATAGCTCGAAATGCAGAAATTGCCATCCATCCGACTCTAGCACGAAGCGGCAATGGAAATTCATACGGGTTTGTGACGACCGACCAAATTAATGTACTCCTGCGCCAAAACGGCAGCCGCCAAGAATAAACATGGGAGTACGATGTTGGGCAACTTTGTCTGTGGTCAACACGGTGCGAAAGACAAAACCAGCGGAAGCCTCAACTCATATTGCTGCTGGGTAAATATGTGGTCAAACCCAGCCGGTTTAAGTGTTACGCAATTCCCCAGACTTATGAGCGCTCATGAAAAACAACGCAAATTATCGGTCGATTCAAGTGCTGCGCAGGTTTTTGCGCAGCACTTAGGTAAGTGCGGAAATACATAAACCATACAAATCGCATGCACCTGCCTGCCGTGCTACGTGCAGCGAGGTCACGACTGCTGTTTAGGCTGGTACTTCTCGAAGCTGGGGCAGGCCTACCCTTAGTGTAGCACGTGTCATTTTGGTGATGACACGTGCTACACGTGTCAAGCATGCGAATACATTACATGGATATCGAACGACGACGAAGTGTCTTCTTGATAGAACACTTGTCTCTGTGCTCTCTGAATTTTTGGGGAAATCTTCGCCTTTCGAGGTGCCTCGCCTCCCCGTCTTGCGGCCATGGACGCGGAGCACTCCAGAGGCCCCCCTGGCCAGCAGTCATCACGGCCGTCAACCGCAAGGAAGCGAGTTGGCTCCCCCAGCGACACCGAAGACACCGAGCTGTACTCTATGTCGGAAGACGACTCATCCGACGACAGCTTCATACCCGTCCGGAGCAAGAGGGCGAAGAGAAAGATCGTCAACACATCGCCGTCAACTCCTGCGAGTACAACGACTATGAAGTCAAGGCCTGCGCGCTGGCCACACGTCATCATCTTTATGCCGGAAGAACCCTCAAGCAACCTACGACTACTGAACAGGCAAGCCCTATCCATTTTTCTGGAATGTGCGGTGCCAGATCAAATTAAGGGCATCAGAATAAATCCACGGAAGAATATACTCGCCATAGACGTGTACAACGTGAGTGCGCTTGGAAAACTTCAAGCAATCACGGAGCTAGGCGGCATCAAAATGCGCCCCTTTATCCCGACCGACGATACATCCATAGCCGGTGTAATTTATGACATCGACATTGCCATTCCCAATGATGACTTACCTAGCCTCATCAAGCCGGCAAACGAGGGCACTATCATTACGCAAGTGCGCCGCCTTGGGAATACGCGCTGCGTAAAAGTAATTTTCAAGGGGGATTGTACACTATCCCACGTTAAAGTCGGACATTTCCGTCATCCGGTTCGACCATTCATCCAGAAGCCGCTTCAATGTCATCAGTGTTTCCGGCTAGGACACGTCAAGGGCGTGTGTCCCAACCCGCTACTGTGTCCCCGTTGTGCTGAACCTCACGCAGAAGAGACCTGCGGTGCCACGGTTCTGAAGTGCGCCAACTGTAATGGCCCTCACGCTGCCTCTTCGAAAGACTGCCCCCGCATCAAGACGGAGCGCGCGGTTCTCAAGCAAATGTCCAGAGACAATTCGACACACAGGGAGGCAGCCGAAGTAGTCCGGCGTCGGCGTCGACGTCGGCACCGTCGTACGTCTTCAAAGAAGGCGCATGCTCGAAGTGATAGTGCCCACTCCACTGCGGCACCACTTAGTCGCGCCGCGAAAAGGCCCACCACTTCCACGAAGGAAGCGGATAAGACTCTTTCTTTAGAGGAATGGCCTACGCTACCGAGCCGCTCCCTTGCCAAGGAACCTCAGAAGGTCGTCGTCCAACCGGAGCCTTCTCCAGTCATGGATGATGCACCTAAAACAGATCGTCAAGTCATTTCGGTTCTGCGTTCCCTCATGGACGCCATCCGAGCACTTTTAGTCGACATGGGGACAACATCTGCTCGAAGCGCACTTAAAGTGCTGGACGCCTTAAGCCCAGTGCTTGAATCCCTCAACTAGAAAGATGGCTACCCATACCCCATCCTTCCGAAAAGAAGTCAAGGCAGCGTCCGTCATCCAGTGGAACGCCAGAGGGCTAAAATCACGCCTTTCAGATTTTCGTCAGTTTGTGTACACCAATGCGTTTCCACTCATCGTCATTTGTGAGCCCAACCTGTCGAAACCAATGAGACTGTCAGGGTACGAATTTATTAGGTCTTCAACAAATGGTGCATGCAGCAAAATCATCGTTTTTGTTCGTCGTGAACTTACCTATGTTTTGCAACAAATTCCGCCCCACGACGACAATCAATATATATGCATCACAGTTAAAAAGAACAAACTATTGTTTAGTCTCATAGGCGTGTATATATCGCCTTCAAGCAATTTTGAAACGAAAAGATTAGCAGATATCTTGAGTGTGTGTCCTGCCCCATGGGTCATCATAGGAGATTTCAATGCACACCATCCGGCATGGGGAAGTACAAGAACCAATGCAAAAGGACGAAGATTAGCAAGCATCGCCTACAACTATGACCTTACTCTCCTGAACGATGGTAGCCCCACCTTTCTTCGAGGCGTCACATACGGCAGCTGCCTCGACCTTGCTTTCGTCTCCAACTCTCTCGCCAAATGTGTGAAGTGGTTTCCAGACATTGAGACGCATGGGAGTGATCACATTCCCACTTATCTTAACATCAAAGGCTTGTCGTCTAGATCTGGTCCACGGAAGACCATTCGGAGCATTCAATGGGCCACCTTCAAATCTGATATGGAAGATGCTTGCCGCGAGGGCCTACCATCCGGATTAGAGCAAACAATTAAAAGTACGATGCAAAACGCCACCCGCATGATGACGATCTCTTCCAAGCGAAACGACTTCGACATAGAATTAGAGCGCCTACGAGCACTTCGTCGCCGGGCGGAACGTCGATATCGGCGTACGAAATCAATCCATGACCTTAGGGCGGCCAGGAGGATGCAAAAGAAGATCCAACGTCGCATGGATAGATTAGCATCGGAACGTTGGGCAACGTTTTACCAGACACTAGACCCCCGCAAGCCACTGTCTCACATTTGGAAAACGGTGCAAGGTCTGCGTTGCCTTCCGGAACAGCGTTTTCCATTCAAGGCGCTCGCGCTCTTCCAAGGGCGGCAAGACATCGATGTCGCAGAGGACTTTTGTGCTATGATCGCCGACCAAGCGACTCGTCCAGATCCTCCAGCCCGAGGTGACGTCCCCCATTCCCGGGATTGCCGCATGGACCTTCCATTTACAATGGAGGAGCTCGAGGCGGCACTAGCGCTCTGCAGGCGCTCTTCATCTCCGGGTCCAGATGGTATATCATACCGAGCCTTGTGTTATCTTGGAGAATCTGCACGGAGAGAATTGTTGAGCCTTTACAACTCCTCATGGCAGGAGGGAAACGTTCCTGACGAATGGAAAGTAAGCCGCCTGGTGCCACTCTTGAAGCAGGGCAAATCCCAACTCGAGCTCACCTCTTACCGCCCAATAGCGCTGGCCAGCTGTGTAGGCAAGGTAATGGAACGGATGCTCCTTGGCCGCCTAGAATGGTACCTTGAACACTACAAGATTTATCCGAATTCCATGGCTGGTTTCCGACGTGACCGCTCTTCCATCGACAATGTAGTTGATCTCGTTTCGTATGTTCAGCACGAAAGGTCCCGTAAGCGTTTATCTGCAGCTTTATTCTTAGATGTGAAAGGCGCATACGATAACGTATTACATGAGTCCATTCTCGATGCTCTTGCGACGGTTGGCCTAGGTGGTCGAGTCTTCTTGTGGATTGCAAGTTACCTATCTGCAAGATCATTCTTTGTGTTAACTGACGATGGTCCGACTACGCGACGCTATACGAGCAGAGGCGTTCCTCAAGGCGGTGCTCTCAGCCCGACGCTATTCAACCTCGCTCTTCTTGGACTTGCTGAATACTTACCAACTACCATCAAGATTTCAATATACGCAGACGACATCTGTGTCTGGACTTCGGCAGTCACACGTCCTCAGATACGTGCGCGGCTTCAAAGAGCAGCAACTTTGACAGCGAGCTACTTGTGTAAACAAGGTCTCAGCATATCACCAGAAAAATGCGCACTAGTGGCATTTACTCGCAAACCAATGACGCCTTATGTCATCTCAATCAGTGGGCGGACCATTTCCTATGTCAGAACCCACAGGTTTCTTGGCGTAATCATTGACCGAGACCTCTGTTGGAGCCCACACGTGGCCTACATGAAACGGCGCCTGACAGCAACTTCCCAGTTGTTTAAATACTTGACAGGAAAGACATGGGGGATGTCAGTAGAGGCAATGCTGAAACTCTACAGAGCTCTCTTTCTCGGGTTTTTAAGATATAGTCTACCTGTACTGAACAACACTTGCAAGACAAATATTCGTGTTCTGCAGGCAGAACAAGCTCAAGCACTCAGAGTTTGCCTTGGTTTACCCAGATGCACGTCAACAGAGGCAACTATTGCGATTTCTCGGGACCATCCGATGCAAACTCACATTACGGTGGAAGCCCTGAGAACGCACATCAGACATTTTGCACGTGCCCCCTATCACCACCTTGCAACACTACCTTCGGACCGGCGCCAAGCATCGTTCTCTAAAACTATCATCAAGTACAACGACAAACTTCCCTCGGGCTTCACCGCTGCATCTAAACCATCGATACCCCCTTGGTGTCTTATTAGCCCCACAGTACATCTCAGTGTACCAGGAATCAAGAAGAAATCTGAGCTGTCGTCACCTGTGCTGAAACAACTGTCTCTGCTTCTTCTACACGAGAGGTATGCGGACAGTGTACATATTTATAGTGATGGTTCCACAAACCTCCAGTGTTCGTCCGGTGCTGTGGTTGTCCCAGCAAGAGCTGTTACCATTAGCTTCAGGACTGACCACCCAACGGCATCGACATCTGCGGAACTAGCTGCTCTTCGTGCGGCACTTCGTTTCGTCAATCGGGAGTCACCTCGACAATGGTCAATCTTCAGTGACTCAAAGGCAGCCCTACAATCTGTGCTATCAGCTCTGCGTCGCGGGCCATACGAACAGCTCGTATTCGATATTAGATACTTACTCCATACATCACAGGAGAAAGGACACCACGTTACGTTTCAGTGGCTTCCAAGTCACTGCGGCGTCATAGGGAATGAAAACGCCGATAATGCCGCTCGGGCAGCTCTTGACGACACACAGGAAGAGGCCATACCGCTCTCACGGTCCGACGCAGCCAGCAGACTTCGAGTGCTTGCATAGGATATCACGCTCTCTCTATGGTGCACACCAAGCAGCCAGACCAACCGGAGCAATCGTCAATACCACCTGCCCTCTTTGATGCATCTCTGTATGCCAACTGGACTCCACCGAAGAGAGGCCACTGCTTTATCGCATATGGCTAGGGGTGGCATTCACAAAATCTTATTCATTTCTCATTGGAATGGCCGACAACCCTTTTTGCAATGCCTGTCTTTGCGAGGAGACGCTAGAACATATTCTATGCGACTGTCCTGAATATAATGTTCCGAGACAGTCCCTGGCGTCCGTTCTAGCACACCTGGACAATCGACCACTGTCAATTGAAATCATTCTCGCGTGTCGTCGACAGAAGACATCGCAGCTGAAAGCAACGAAGGGACTGCTTAGGTTTTTAAAGGAAACGGGCTTGGACAAGCGGCTATGACAGTGATGTCACGCATCACGCAAGAGTGACGGACTGTGACTGACGATGTGTGTGCTGTGTACGTTATGTGCTCTCTCTCTCTCTCTCCTCCCCATCTTTCATTCCCCCTCACCCCGCTCCCATGTGTAGGGTAGCAAACCGGTTGTCCTGAACTGGTTAACCTCCCTGCCTTTCCTTCTCCACTCTTTCCTTCCTTCCTTTTGGTGATGACGCAGGACTTCCTGTTATAAATAGTTCATAAGCTATTTAACGTGTTCCGTCTGACATACATGGCAGGCGCAACACGTTCACTTTTCTGACAAGTCGGGCTCAGCGCTGGCAGGTTATATACAGGGTGTCCCAGCTATCACGCAGCACGATTTTAAAAAAGAAGAATGGCGTCAAGCCAAGGAAACCTAGTGCGTATTGTTTCCAGTGCAGTGAAGTAGCCGCCAGTAAGTTTTTTAGGGGCGAAGCTCCTTATAGCGGCACCCGTTCCGTCCCCGTCGTAGTAGTAGTAGTAGTGTGTAACCAGTCTGAGAAAAATGAGAAAAAAATTCCGAAGTTGTGTCCGTAGCGCGGAATCGAACCAGGGACCCCTCGCTTCCGAGCGCGCGGCGTTAGCCCACTACGCCACGAAGCGGACATGGACAAACGCACCACGATGGCTATAAATACCCAACATTAACGAAAGGCCGCGTTTCTAGCGCGTTTCTAACGCGTTTGTGCTAGCGCGTTACGGCCCGTGTAAGAAGCTGGTGTAAGACGCTGTGGCCTCTCCACCTTACCTTCAACGCGTTTCGAACGCGCTGCCCAAAGCGGTGGCAAGTCAAGTTCAAGTCGAGGAGCGTTTATGAATACGGGGGGTATACTCTCTCAGCAGTCATGTGATGGCGTCGGCAAACGCGGTGCACGTTCCGGCATGTGTAAATGGCTGCGTAAGACGCTGTGGCCGCTCCCCCTTACTAGAGAGTACTGCACGTTTCTAACGCGTTTGTGCTAGCGTCCCCTTAAGCGGGAGATCCGATGATTCCCTCCGGAGCTTCGCCCACTCATCATCATTCACCTCGTGGATCTGCTGTCAATTTTTTTTTCTTACTGAGATCTAATTAGTTAATTGTAATTAACTATCTAACTCAAGAAGTACTGTCCTAATTATCAAATTGTCAATGAGAAAATTGTAGAGCAACATGAAAAACTCCCGATACAGCTTTCTGTTGCTACGTGCTTCATAAATGTGTTTTTCCGAGCGTGAAAGATGCCCGCGAATACACGCAGAATTGCCACGCGAGTGGCCGCTTGAGGCGCTTTGCGTGTATTCGCGGGGGATGGCCGACATCCGCATCCGCATAGGGATGGCCGACAGTGCAGCGTGCGGCAATTGGGGGGACGCGGAAACGATTCGTCATGTTCTTTGTGAGTGCCCACAATACAGTGTGCAGAGACAATCGCTTTCTGTCGTGCTGAACCAGTTGGACAACCAGCCTTTATCGGAAGAAAGAATTCTGCAATATCGACGCGACGGGCCGTGCAAGCGCTCCTGCGCGTCCTGAAGTCCACTGGCCTGTGTGAACGTCTGTGATCGGAACGCCTTTTCTGTCACCTATGCCTCTGTCTCTCTTTGCGCTCTCTCCAACCCCTTTATCTCCCATCCCAATGTAAGGTAACAAACTGAAAACTCACTTCTGGTTAACCTCCCTGCCTTTCCTCTCTCGATTGCTCTCTCTGAACTCATGTTTTACAAATAAAAATGATATCCTCGCGTTGACAATGTTTTTTTTTTCAGCCAAGTGTCACTTTTATAATGATGTGCAATCTTCGAGGGCTACAGCGTCCTGTTTTGCGAGTTTGCTTAAAGCCTACCTTCCCTGACATGTCTTCAGGATTTGAAAATAGGTCAGTGGGCTCGGGAATCGCGCACCTACGGTGCCTTTCGAGGTCATCTGCACTAATGTCATTGTTCAAATTCTTTAGCACTCTGTCAAATCTTTACCTTACCAATAGACCCCTTAATTCCTTTTATTTCCCTGTCCTGCGCGTTAAACGGCTTCTCTGTCGCATTGAGTTGTTTTAAAATCATCTCAACAGACGTTCTGATATTCCCACTCTTTTGATTCAGAGATTGGCCGAAAGCCTTCGGTGAATGATTAGTAGCCGCTGGCCTGTGCCACCCATTCGGTTTGCGCAGCGCTGGTGGTTGGCCAGGAGGCTTACGTGCTTCGAAATTCTATCTTTTCATCCCTATACCCCCTTCCCCCAGTGCAGAGTAGCAAACCGGACGTGCGTCTGGTTAACATCCCTGCCTTTCCTCTCCTATTTCTCTCTCTCTCTCTGTCTGTCTCTATAATTTATCTTGCGCCGGCCGTTTAGGATTAAGCATTTCCTCTATCATGGCGGAGCATGTCATGAGATTATGCCAGAAAATGTATTGTGGCGTCTCAGGTGCATGAGTCAGAACTTAATAACTGCTTTGCGAATACTGTTATCAAACTCCCCTACGGTGGCACACAACATAGCAATTAAGCTAAACATCAGCTCTGCATACTTGAGTGAGGTAACTGATCTCGATGTTTTGGATGCAATAAGATCATTTAACATTACTACAATGCCAGGATATGATGGGATTAGATTTCGTGAGATACTGTTTAACTTGACATGTTTAAAGAGTGTAACTTCCCTCCAGGATCGCTCGTCTTGCTGTGGTTCCCGTCACGTCGCGTTGGCCTATGCGAAAAACTTCTCTCCCGTTATGCTGGCCCTTACCGCGTCGTACGCAAAGTCACTAATGTGACCTATGAAATCGCTCCGCTAAATCCTACGTCGGCCTCTGCAACAATCGCGAGTGACATAGTCCATGTCTCGCGTCTAAAACCGTACCACTCTCAGCCCGGGCCCTAATTGCACCGGGACGGTGCTTCTGCCGCCGGCGGGTAATGTCACGAGCGGCGATCCTGTGGTCGGTGCTTGGACGATGACGACGACGACGGGTGGTTTTTCTGGTGTGCACGCGCTCCCCTGAACGATTGCTGCAGCGTTGTGCGCCTTACCCTGTAAATATATCCATTCTATATATATTCTCCCCGTAACAATATTTATTCAGAAGTATTTGAGAAGATGATTGAGGACCTTCATCGAGAAAGTGCAAGAATTGGGTTGAAGATGAATATGCAGAAGACAAAGATAATGTTCAATAGCCTGGCAAGGGAACAAGAATTCAGGATCGCCAGTCAGCCTCTAGAGTCTGTAAAGGAATATGTTTATCTAGGTCAATTACTCACAGGGGACCCTGATCATGAGAAAGAAATTTACAGAAGAATAAAATTGGGTTGGAGTGCATACGGCAGGCATTGCCAAATCCTGACTGGGAGCTTACCACTGTCGTTGAAAAGAAAAGTGTACAATCATTGCATACTACCGGTGCTAACATATGGGGCAGAAACTTGGAGGTTAACAAAGAAGCTCGAGAACAAGTTAAGGACCGCACAAAGAGCGATGGAACGAAAAATCGTAGGAGTAACGTTAAGAGACAGGAAGAGAGCGGTGTGGATCAGAGAACAAACGGGGGTAGACGATATTCTAGTTGACATTAAGCGGAAGAAATGGAGCTGGGCAGGCCATGTAATGCGTAGGATGGATAACCGGTGGACCATTAGGGTTACAGAATGGATACCAAGAGAAGGGAAGCGCAGTCGAGGACGGCAGAAAGTCAGGTGGGATGATGAGGTTAGGAAATTCGCAGGCGCAAGTTGGAATACGCTAGCGCAAGACAGGGGTAATTGGAGATCGCAGGGAGAGGCCTTCGTCCTGCAGTGGACATAAATATAGGCTGATGATGATGATGATGATGATTTAGGACGGGTCTAATTCCTAACGCAATGAAAGTATCCTTGATTAGACCAATTTACAAGAACGGGAGAAGGCAACAGTGCGAGAACTATAGACCTATAGCAGTCTTGCCAGCATTGTCGTGTGTTCTGGAAAAGCTTATTCACAAAAAGATGGTTTCCTTTTGCGAAAAATTTGACCTGTTGTCTAGCTCACAATATGGTTTTCGTCGCAAGATAAGCACAATAGCATTACAAGAAGACTTTGCAGACATGGTGAATAGTGAAATTGATAAAAATAGGACGGTAATTGGGCTTTTCTTAGATCTTAAGAAAGCCTTCGATACGTTGGATCACGAAGTACTCCTTGGAAAACTAGCTCAAATGGGATTCCGCAGACCATTCATAGAGGTTTTAAAAGAATACTTCAAAAATCGACATCAGGTTGTTCAAATTCAAAATATAGAGAGCAACTTAATTCACATAAAGCATAGAGTCCCACAAGGATCCGTGCTAGGTCCACTGCTTTTTAATTTGTATGTCAATGATTTGGCACATCTGTCGTTGCCCTCAAAGTTATACCAATTTGCGGATAACACTGCTTTAATATCACTCCATGAAAATTTTAATGAAAGTGCTACTTTACTACAAGAAGATATATGCAAAATAATGACATGGTTTGACAACTATATATCTGTGAACTAAGAAAAAACACAGTTAATCTGCTTCCACAGCCCGTACGAAAAAGTGTAACTGACCGAACATCTATATTTGCATAGTGAGCGCTCCAATCGATGCTCCTGCCAAATTATGCGGTATGCTACCAAAATAAAGTACCTTGGCATTATTTTCGATGAATCCTTCCCATTTGTCCATCACATACAATATGTAGCTAAAAGACTCCGAACAGTATGCGCAGTTATTTACAAAATTAGATCAGTATGTGATCTTCGCTTAAGAAAACTCACCCATAAAGCTCTGGGTGAAACTGTATTAAGATATGGCATTACGATATACGGACTGGCCTCGCCATATAGGCTAAACGTGTTAAATAGAATAATACAGAAAATAACACATAACATAACATACGGAACAAACAGCAGCGCTGTTGGCCACAGCGAGCTGATGGCAGAACATGGAATATTTGATATTAAACAACTTTTCATTCATTCATTCATTCATTCATTCATTCATTCATTCATTCATTTATTAATACTGACAGCCTTTGCAGGCTATTACAGGAGTGGAAGAAAAGCACATACGTATACATGGGCATAAGCTCAACAACTACATCCGACATAATATGCAAACAAATGGACTGGACGAAAAAAAACACTGCTGAATTACAGAATACACAAGTTGAGGCAGGGATTTGTGTTATTGTCTAGGTGTGCTGTGGTGTACGAATGGTACGAGGCGATCAATAAAGACATCAAGAGAGTCCACTTCTCACGATGGAGTTAGGCAGTTGGTTCCATTCTTTAATCACTCGAGGAAAAAAAGCTGTATTTAAAACAATTATTATGAGAGAGTGGCACAGGAATGTACATACTGTGGCGATGTCTAGATGGTTGGTCGGGGTGAACTGTAAAGTACTGCGTGTATTAATCTTAAAGTGAATCTTTCGGTAGTACTTACGAAGCATTATTTTGATGAAACATTTAAAACAAGAAACGTAAAAACTCGTGATTTGCGCAACATTGAGACATTCATTCGGGCTAAAGCGTTCACGAACTATGGTAAAAGGACGAGGGCATTTTATGTACCGTTCTACTTTAACAAAATACCAGAAGTCACCAACGTATCGTCACTCAGGAAACTAAAACAATTCATACACCACACGGTTCTGGTAAAAGACTGGGAATAATAAGAGAAAACAATGTGATGGTAGTTTTTTCCAATGTCATTTCGCTAACTATTGTATAAAATGGACTAGGATATTGTGTTCTTTGTGTTTATTTTTCGTGTCTGTTTTTGTTTCAAAACATTTCAGTACTACATTTCACTACTACATATGATGGAATGGAGGGTCGTGCTGTACACACAACATTTTTTAGCTGAAATACGTAATTGCTTACGTTATTGCTTGTGCAGGAACAACTATTTGAAATTAGGCGAACGATGGAGGATAACGGAAAAGGAGGAATAGGGAAAAGCGAAAGAAAACATGTACAATGCCTTGCTAAGAGAAACTATACAGTGGTCCGCATAAAAGCATCGATGCTTTCGCGGACTTCGGGTTATTAATACATAAAGAAAATGTGTATCTATATGTATATTTCTTTTTATCTTCCTGCTGTACCCATTTTTTCCTATTGTTTCCTTTGTTTGAAGCACAAAAACTGTGTCATTCAGGCCAAAGCACTGCCCTGTCCCGCTCAAAAGCATCTTTGCTTTGGCGGGCTTACGAATTACTCAGATTGTATATCTTGTCTTCTAATAATAAAGAATGAATGAATGAATGAATGAATGAATGAAACGACAAGTGCACCTCGACAAGGAAACCCAGCAGGGATTTCGACGGTGCCGGGCTCCTTGTCCAAACCTTTCGGCTTGAAAGGAGACATACTTTGTGTGCATGCTTCAGGTACGCGTGAGGTCGAAGCCCATGCAGCACATCGAGGCACCCTAAAACACGACATCGTAAATCTCGAAGGCCATAGAAGTGGCTAATACTTTTCCGCGCGACCCGCTTGATGGGACTCGTAAACCAGAGTCGTAACCTCGGGGTCATGGAATTGGCCAATACTCCACTGCTCCGTACGCTTGCTGGCGCTCGTAAACCACAAGCGGGGTAGTTGGCGGTAGAATGGAATGAATTTAATTTACCTACTTAATGGAGATAAAGCCGATGCTAAATCCTACAGACCAATTATAATACCTTCAGTAAAGTTGAAGTTGAAAACATGGATAGAACAGAATGAGATACTGTGAGAACCGCGGAATGCTTTAAGCATGGCCAAACATATCGAAGATAAACATGTTTTTATTCACACAGTGCATATAAATATAGTCAAGGAATAGAAGAGGCGAAAATATATGCTGCCTTTCTAGATATTAATGGTGCGTACGACAGCTTAAACAGGGTGATTTCTTATAGCATCCTTAGAGGGCAGAACCTTGAGGAATGAACTATAGAGTTTCTGCAGAAAGTAAGGAAATATACCAGCATAATAAAATTTCGCTCACATCGGAAGGATTAAATAATTACGCGGCAGTATTCTGCTGAAGGATCTGCGCCTGGTTGACCCAGTTTCACTACTCCATTTATGATGTACATGATGGTCATTGAGAGAAAGCTATACAACCAAGTAACTTAGGTTGCAATCTGCATGCTGGTTACATGCAGTGATCACTACATAGCTACGTCGTTCATATAATGGTATACGCCATTTTAAAGTAGCATTCATTTTTTTTTTTCGTAGAAAGTAATTCCTGACTATGAACAAAATCTTGCGCTTGTGTAGTTCAAACCCTGCTCAAATCCTGCGCTTGTGTCGTTAATGCAGCTTCACTAACGTGAAACCTGGGGAAATGCGAAGTAGTGATGCGGCGGTGCTTCCCTTATGTTATTCTTATGCTATTCTTGCACAAGTGAGGAGAAATCGAGCGCTTGTGTGGTGGTGGCGCCCTCTCTTGCCCTGCGCTGGTACCAGACTGGCGTTTCGGAAGAGATTTTCATGAGTTTCTGCTAATTCCCACATATCCCTGGCTCATACCCGCATATCCAATGCCGGTATTCGCCACACATAATTTCATTGTCGTCAATCGTGACGTAACTGACGAGCATGTGATGTTATTGGTGTCAAGTGATTGACAAGTGTAACATTATTTCTTTCGGGCGTAAACGAGACGTTTCCATTTTTTCCTACCACATACAGGGAGACAAGCTTTCGCGGGCATCATGTTATAAATATCTTGGCGTTTACCTTACACCAGGCCTCTCCTGGTTTGAACAAATCACTGCTACGTGCGCGAAAGCCTCAAAATCTTTAGGGTATCTACGACGAAACCTCCGTCATTGCCCCTTAAACGTTCGCAAATTATCCTATTTAACTTTCGTCCGCCCACAACTTGAATATGCCTCATCTGTTTGGTCCCCTTCCGCTCATTATCAAATTAACATGCTTGAAGCAGTTCAGAACAGAGCCGCCCGTTACATTTCAAGGAACTATGACAATCATTCAAGTGTGACTCAACTTAAACTTGATAACGGCCCTTCAACCATTGGCCATCCGCCGTCAAATATCTCTCCTATGCCTGTTTCACAAGTACGTCTACAGCAATAAAATAGCCTCGTTACACCTTGAACGCCCCCTTTTCACGTCACGCAGGCTACATAATCACCTCAGCTTCACGCGCATCTTTGGCAATCACATCCGCACTTCCACAAGCCATCCGCATGTGGAATGATCTTCCCGATCATATCGCCTCTGATAATAACCTTAACACATTTAGCCAGATGCTTGAGGTACATATTTTCTGTTAAATAGTGCTGTAACATGGTCTCGTCGTTTAAGTTCTTTTGTTTATTTTGCGATGTGTTGCGTTTTTGTTAGTTTTTTTTTTTCTTCACTTGCACTCAAATGCTCTTTTAGTGCTTATTTCGGAAACGTATTCTGTTGTGCAGCATATATATTTTTTTTCTTCACTTGCGTTGGAGACTTCTTTTACATTTTGCAATTTACTCTGTTGCGTTGCGTTTTGATGTTCACTTGCATTGTAACCCTGTTCTATACTAGTTTGCGTGTGCTTTCATTGTATTAAGTAACCCCCCCCCCCCTTACTCAATGCCCTTTGGGCCTGTAAGGTATTTTTAAATAAATAAATAAATAAATAAATAAATAAATAAATAAATAAATAAATAAATAAATAAATAAATAACCTAATAGTCATGTTAGTCATACATTCGTACCCTTCAATGCCAATTTCGGCTTATACCAAGTGAACGAGACGCGAGTTTTCGGCAGATCTTGTTTTTGTGCGCGACCACGACGACATGACATCACATTAGACGCCGAGAGGCCGGGCTCCTAAAGTGCTTCGCACTTAACACAAACCTTCGTTTACCAACCGACAAGCCCCGACACGAAATCGGCCAACCCTTAAGCAGCAAAATGCGCAGTTATACGCGCATTACCTACCGCTCGACGCAGACGGCCATGAAATTACGTCATGCCACCAGCTATCAAAGCTATTTCACGAGTCTCCTGAAGGCGACGTCGTCGTCGTCAGCCAGCCGCTTTCGCCGACTTGCCCCCAGTCCTTTACTTGTCCATCGTCTGTCTCCTTGTTCAAGAAGCCCTCTCCGTCTGGCTCTTTCCTTTTTCTGCTCAGTTTATCGCTTTCCTTTTTTTTTCGCGGGAGGCACGGAAACGCGCCTCTTCTTTCTTGCTTACCACTCTTCTTAGGTCGCTGCGAGGTCTTAGCGCATAAGCCGCTTTGTCGTGGCCCCCGCGAAATTCCAGGCACGGGCGAGCTTTCCCGGCAAGAGAGGCTGCTCGCTGTGAGCTCAACGGACAGCAGCGTTATGACTACTGCCTTAAGGGGCGCTTTTGCAAACGCTCCGTAACGTCTGACTAATATCTGTGCACAGAAAGGCGAGAATTTAGGTCGGAAATTTAGCACTAAAAATCAGGTGTTATCATATTCAATGACAACAGTGAACAGACAGTGTCAATACAGGGCCAGGAAATACCTCGGGTAAAATAATATAAATACCTTGTCATATGGATAAACGAAGGCAATAGATATATGGAAGCACAGGAAAAAACAATATCATGAAAGGGGAAGAGAAATCTGACCATCATGAAACACAGAGCGTTAAGGGGGTACATAGGTATGCTCCGGGGTATGTGGAAAGTTGTAATGGCTCCAGGGTTTACATTTGGAAATGCGGTTGTTTGCTTGAAATCAGGGGTATAATCAGGACTGAATGGCAACCAAACGTCGGTGGGACGCCTCGCATTGGGCACTCACGGGAAGACTACAAATGAAGCTGTGCAGGGTGATATGGGCTGGACAAGTTTTCAAGTGAGGGAAGCTCAGAGTAAAAATGATTATGAACAACGACTGAGGAATATGGAAAAAAAGTCAATGGGCT
Source organism: Dermacentor silvarum (assembly GCF_013339745.2). Lineage (NCBI taxonomy): Eukaryota > Metazoa > Arthropoda > Arachnida > Ixodida > Ixodidae > Dermacentor > Dermacentor silvarum. The sequence goes on along the minus strand of NC_051157.2, from coordinate 208,740,603 downwards.
GAGAGAGTGTTCAGATATTTGTACAGGGAGAACATTGATTCACAGTGGAGGAAAAGAACAAGAAAGCTTACAAGCAAGTACGCTTCCGGTATAGTGAGCAACGTGGCAACAAAGAATGTCAAGCGCAAAGTCAGAAATGCTGAGAGCATCTCATGGGTGGCGGAAAAGGAAAAGAAACCTTCTATGACTCATGAGGCAAAAATGAAATCAGGAAAGAAACAATTTACAATAACTCAAAGGGAAGCTGCAGGATGCCTTAGAACGCGCACTTATAAAGCGAGGTACAATAAAGAAGAAGGTGCATATGCTTGCTGCTGTAAAGTTATGGAAACGATAGAGCATATTCTATGAGAATGCGATCGATTGAGGCACCTCTGGCCTCCTTGAAGCCCTTGGGTTCAGCGAGAGCAGGGGGAAGTAAACATGTCCACAATGGAGATCGGTCCTTTTGTGGAAGTGTCGAAACGACAAAGAACGTACAAAGACTAAGTTCCCAATAGGGGTTTGTTTGGTGATGAAAATTAGTCGTGTTCTTTCTATTATTTGTTCAAGACAGGTAGGACATTAGGCCATATAAAGTACGAGCTTGGTGGCTCAAGCCACCGCCCCGTTCCAAAGGGGAGGCTCCTAGCATGCATCCATCCGTAATAAAACATACCGCGCAGTGGCTAGAAAGTGCCTACTGCGACAGGCTGCACCGAACACAAATGATGATCGCCATTCAGCTAATTCTCTATGAGGGAGTGACAAAATTAAAAAGAAACGTTGTCATAGAAACTATTGTCCTGTCATAATCGACGTTCTTGAACACTGAGTTTGCGCAGTGAGATTAAACAAGACATAACGGAACACTAACGACGCACACGGTCGCCTTTGTGTACCTTTTTGTCAAGACTATCCGCGCTGCCAGGCTCAGTTTTGAAGAAGCATGTACAACGTAGCTGGTGAACTAATTCTTTTGTGATTGAAGCCATTTTGTACGTTTCTTTTTCTTTCCTTCGACCACCTGAGCTATTGCCTCGCATTGATTGTTTTTCATCTTATGCTCCTCCAAACACATACAGTTCCCTCACCACATACGTAATGAATTCATCGTCATATTGACACGTGTCCTTAGCCTTTTTTCGGGGACTGCATTTCACCCGCTAACAACTTAAAAGCTATCGCTCAGCGCAAGACGCGCCTGCATGATTGGAACTTATTGGAATGTTATCGTTGATTCTATCTGTTGTGTATATTCTCGCCGAACCTTGCGCAATCAGAGTGCATGCGTGATACGAATGGTGTAGTAGCTTCTAGAAGACACGCGGGCGCCAGTGATTATCCTATAATTTTGCACGAGTCATGTATAAAAGTAGGCGCGCCTGACCCGTACACCAGATTTCGACGATCGCCGACTGTGTTCGCCGCTATCATTGTGCCTCGACTGCCACTTGTTTTGTGGGCACAAGTTCTCCCAATACCGCTCTTCTGTCTGTCTGCGTCGGTGTCTCTGTCTGTGCACGTGTGTGTAAAGGCGGGGTGGGAGTGCGTGCGTGCCTGTAGGCATGCGTGCTACGTACAGGGCCTGCCACTTTTAGGGTGAACACCTCATCAGTATTCAACAGCCTATGGCAGTTGATTTTCAGCGCTAAATAAAGAAAACGATTATTTCCATTATCGGTATCATCATTAGGCGTCATATTCGGCACATTTCCCCCGTGAAGTAGAAGGCATGTTGAAGTTATACCGGCCTAAATACTAATGAGGCGTTTTCTCTTGCACTGGACGACCCTGTACAAGCGGGTCTGCGTACGTGCGCGATAATTTGTTACATACTTTTGTCTGATAATACAGCCCACAGTGCTGTCCACATGACTGACTGGTATGCATTATCAAACACGAATAAATGTATTTCGCGTTTTATGCGCTCTAGACAACGATAGCTGTACTATTTGCAGTGAACAAAACTAGAGCCTTCGGTATAGGTCCAACGACGCTGCTGACTCACGGCGGCGCACACTTGACCAGTAAGCCGATTAGTCTGCTGCTAAAGCCAGAGAGGCGCGGCCCAGTCTTCACGTTGACGGCTTTGCGACATGGTTGCGAAAACTCTCCGAGACGCTAGCGTGTCGCGTTGCTTCAGTGCTGAAATGCACCACCGTCATGCTGGCTTCTGCGAGTTGTTTGAGATGGCGAGATGAGATTAGAAACCAAAGCTTGCCCAGCGGCAAGCGCAATCAAAATAACAAAATCTCCTATAGCTAACGGAAGGTTGCATAGTACTCATCACAACGGTTCCCGATTGGCACCCGTAACTCAATACAGGCTGTTGCGCAACCATGATGCACTCTTGAGAATCCTTGTATATGGCCTATAAAAGCGATTGAAAGAAAAAAAAACTGACAGAGCAGCACGACGCAATGCTGCGTGGCCCTGCGCTTTTACAGCCCGTTACATGTGTGCCTAGATTCGTGGTCAAAAATACACTCAAGTGAGCCAACAGAAAAAGCGACATACCAAATGTACATGGTATTTGGAATGAGGCGTCGGCAGTTAGATCCACGTTGCCGCCTTGTAACTACGCCTTTTGCCGCAACCAAAGTTTGATTTTCTATGCACCCTTTTTTTAATAATTTCAACATGAAAGTAAAATATTTGCGGTTATCACATTTCTCGAACAACGTTCGAGTGCTCGAGACGCACAAGCAGAGGTATGTCACAGCTGTGTCAAAATACGAATCTTTGGCAAGCTGATTACGGATTACAGACAAGGACATGTTCCAACACGTAAGGATAAACGGAAAAGGACGCAGAGACAAAGAAGGCGACAGGCAAGGTAGAACGCTGCTCTTCAACTGCATTAACCTTTTGAAACGGGTGGCAGCAAGTCACGTGGGCGGCCCGCCATGGTGGTATAGTGGCGTGCGCTGCTAGGCTCGATGGCGCTGGATCGAATCTCTGCTGCCGCGGCCGCATTTCCATGGTGACTAACTGCAAAAACGCCCGTGTACTTTTCATTGGGTGCTCGTTAAAGGGCCCCAGGTGGTTAAAATTGATCTGGAGCCCCGCACTACGGCGTGCCTGATGATCATATCATGGTTCTGGCGCGTGAAACCCCAGAGTGTAGTTTTTGAGCAACGGGGCAAAAATAAGGGCCTATATTGGCGCATGCGTATAGAGAAGGGCCAGAAACTTGGAGTATTTGACAGCACCACTATCAATTACGCAAAGCATTACGTTTCGCAATGAATAACCAACTTACCCAAATCGCCAGTTTGTCTGATCCCGCTAAGTCCTGTACCTGCGCACGGTGCTCCCTCAACCTGTCGTTACATCTCCCTGTCCGGCCCACATAGCACTTTTCACACGACAGGGGTATTTTATAAACCACCCCCGTTTCGGAAGGAATGAAGCCTGTGGCGTGATTTTTTTTAGCGCTATCTCTCCTATCCTTAAGCAAAAGTGTTCGTGACGAAGTGAAACGTTTTGTATTCGAACATTATTATACACACTGATGAACGATAGGCAGCGCAATTCACAAGGAAAACTATAAGTAGTCAATGATGGAATCAAACTTTGTTTACACTTATTTTCTAGTGGTGTAATTCTCTTGTATCATTCTTCTGATGTTCTATAAGCACTCGAACTTCCTATGATTTAAAGGTGATTCCGTTGTCTTACACCACGTTAGCGTTCGACACACATTATAATTGACGCAGGCTAAATAAAGTGACCGCAGTGTTCATATGTCCCTCGACTTTTCGTGTTCAACGCTCACTGCCATTGTAATCGCCGAGAAAAAGAGCCGCCTATTCAAATTTTTCGTCTTCATTGTTTCTAAATTGAATTTAATTTAATTGTGAAGTTTTATGGACGAAAGCCACGATTTCAATATGAGGCACGCCGTAGCGAGGGACTCTGGATGAATGTTTACCACCAGGGGTTCTTTAGCGTGCGCGCAATGCTCGGTACCATGGATATTTATTCATTCCGCCCTCATCGCAATGCGGCCGCCGCGGCCGGAATCCGATCCCGCGACCTCGTGCTTCGTAGCGAAACGCCATAGCCACGACGTCACCACTGCAGTTTCTAAAAATCTGTCCCCACTCTTCATCGACAAGGCATGATGCCCACCAGTGACGTGACAAACTCCTTCGAAGAAGTGGACGAATTGGTGACACGATATGAGCCCATGCGAACATACTTTCATAGCATCATTATTTTATAGGTTCAGATAAGTACTATCCCCATCGGCAGCTCATCAAACCTTCTGTGACACTGAACATTTCAGTAATTGAAAAGAAATATGTTGTACACTACTTGGAAGCAAAGTTCCTCTCACTTCAGCAAATGCACCACGTCCAGTAGAACTGTTCTACATCAAATGACAGCTCCGCTTTGGTTTTCTATATTTCGGCATCAGAAAATGGACGTGTCATTTACCATGGAAGAACTCGAGGCTGCCCTGGCAGTCTCTAAACGATCATCCTCTCCAGGCCCTGACGGCGTCACCTATTCTGCCCTGGGACACCTTGGACAAGAGGCAAGAAGAGCGCTTCTGAACAGCTTTTACAACTCATGGCATAGAGGTACAGCTCCCCGGCAATGGAAGTTAAGTCGGCTGGTACCATTACTAAAGCCTGGAAAATCTCCGTTGGACTTGGCGGCATATCGCCCTATTGCTCTTGCCAGCTGCATCGGCAAGGTTATGGAAAGGATGGTCCTTGCACGTCTAGAATGGTATCTCGAGCGTTACAATATCTACCCCGCTTCCATGGCAGGCTTTCGTAGGGGTCGTTCTTCAATGGACAGCGTCATTGACCTCACGACATTTGTGCAGCAGGAGAAAAGCCGTAAGCGCATATCAGTTGCGATATTTCTCGACGTGAAAGGCGCTTATGACAACGTTGCACATGAAGCCATCGTCACCTCCCTGGACACTATTGGAATCGACGGCCGCATGCTTCGTTGGTTATCCGACTACATAACTCGCCGGTCGTTTTTTGTGCAAACAGAAGACGGCCCCACAGCTGAACATTACACGTACTGCGGCGTGCCTCAGGGAGGAGTATTGAGTCCGACGTTGTTCAATGTGACACTCATTGGACTAGCTGACATTTTACCTAAGACAATCTGCCTCTCGATATACGCAGATGACATCTGCCTTTGGACTTCTGCAGTTACTCGGCCTCAGGTGCGTGCGCGTTTGCAACGGGCAGCAACCTTGACATCAGCATATCTTCAAGCACAAGGCTTGACTGTATCAACCGAGAAATGTGCATTGCTGGCATTCACTCGAAAACTTATGACGCCATACCCAGTTTCTAGTAATGGACACACTATTGCCTACGGAAAGACCCATCGATTTTTAGGTGTAATAATCGACCGGCATCTTTTCTGGAGCTCTCATTGCAAGTACCTGAAAAAAAAACTGTCGTCGATTGCCCAGGTACTGAGATTCATGTGCGGGAAAACATGGGGCACATCTGTACGCTCCATGCTTCAGTTGTACAGAGCTCTATTTCTAGGATACCTACGCTACAGCCTTCCACTGTTGTCCAATACGTGCAAGACAAATGTTCGCTCATTGGAGAGCTTACAGGGCCAAGCATTGCGCACTTGCTTAGGACTTCCTCGCGGCGCGTCAACACATGCAACAATCGTCCTCGCCAAAGATCATCCGATCCAAACATACGTTGCAGTGGATTGTCTCAGGGCGCATATCCGTCATCTTTCCCGCGTCCCCGATCATCACTTGGCGTTTTTGCCTTCTCAGAGACCTCGTTCCACGTTTTCTGAAGTTATCGTCACCAATCAAGATTGCCTTCCATCAGGATACACCCCAGCAGCAAGGCTTTCATTCCCCTTGTGGTGCCTGCAACAGCCTCAGGTGCGCCTAAGTATTCCGGGCGTAAAGAAGAAGGCCAATCACCCAAGAATAGCTCTGCAACAGATGACGCTGCTATTAATGAATGAGACCTACTGGGACCGAATACACATCTATACCGATGGTTCCGTCTCATCTACCAGTTCTTCAGGTGCCGTTGTCATTCCGGCTACGAAAACCACACTCAAGTTCAAACTGTCACACGTCACAACATCAACGGCGGCAGAGCTTGCTGCCCTGCGTGCTGCTGTACAATACCTCCTGCAAGAGACACCTCAGAAATGGGTCATATTTTGTGATTCTAAGGCAGCACTTCAGAGTCGGCATTTTGCCATTTATCAAAGGACTCATTAGCAGCTGGTATATGAGATAAGAGAAGACCACCGTCAAGATATCGCTATAGGGCATGAAATTATATTTCAGGCTACCGGGACATACCAGCATTGCTGGTAATGACCTCGCCGACGAATCCGCCCGGTCTGCTCATCTGGAAGGCCGACCAGTCCCAATCCCCTTATCCAGGACCGACGCTGCAGGAAAACTTCTTTTCGTGGCTAAAGCTATGACACACAAATATTGGTCTTCTCTTAACCCGAAGTGCCATCTCCATAAAATTGACCCATCCTTGAAGCTTCAAATGCCATCAAACATTTCCCGCTCTGAGGCGACAGTATTGTGCCGCCTGTGACTCGGGGTGGCATTTACAAAGGCCTACTCGTTCCACATTGGAATGGGGGTAACGCCCATGTGCGACTCTTGTGGAACCAGAGAAACAATTGCACACGTCTTATGTCTCTGTCCCCAGTTCGACGTCGAGCATGAAGCTCTCCGGACAGCATTGAACCGGGTGGATTCTCGACCATTTTCGGGAATGAAGATCCTTGGACCATGGCCGTATGCGTCGATGGCACAGAAAGCCACGAAAGCCTTGTTGCACTACCTCAAGTCGACAGGTCTTGGCGACCGTCTGTAGACTTCGTGCGAAGTTTCAAATGTGCGCGAAACTGTGCTCTCTCTATTTCCTTTCTCTCTCTTTTCATCCCTATACCCCCTTTCCCCAGTGCAGGGTAGCAAACCGGACGTGCGTCTTGTTAACCTCCCTGCCTTTCCTCTCTTCTATTTCTCTCTCTCTCTCTCGGCATCAAGTACACAGCAGTTATTGGCTCTCACAAAACGTCGTCCACGGTGGAAGAGCTATTCGGACTATTACCGACCGCAAGATTTATTGCACAGAGTGACCGCAGTCGCGAATGGATTATACATATAAGCGGCCGTTAAAGCAGCCTTAGAAGTACTAAAGGTTTGCTATCATGTATACCTCTCTATATTATACGAAATTATTAAAACATTGACCGCTAGTTTTATAGCTGGTTACACGGGTACATTTTCAATGTCTGCCGAGCAATGTTGGCATTTCAGGGAACGAAGTAGCTGCCAGATTGGATATTGCAGCGCATGCGTTATGCACCCCCGTCGCATTTACATTATTAGACGCCGGGACCATTCTTCACACCCTCCAGCACGAACAGAAAGGGCACGTGGTTCGATACGCAGGCAAAGTGGTCTATCCTGTACAGAGTCGACCCATTCATGCGGTGCTCAACAAGCCAAAATATTGACCACACGTTCGACACGCTCCTCCATCGTCTGCGCTTGGACCTATAGCTTACACGGCTCACTCCATGTTACCTGCACAGAGGCCAGCGCATAAAAGAGCATCGTCGTCGTCGTCCTTGTTGTTGGTGGTGTTGTCGTTGTCGTTGTGTTGTTGTCGGTGTCGTTATTGTTGTCGTTGTCGGTATTGTCATGGTCGTCGTCGTCGTCGTCGTCGTCGTTGTTGTTGGTGTTGTCGTTGTCGTTGTTGTTGTTGTTGTTGTTGTTGTTGTTGTTGTTGTTGTTGTTGTTGTTGTTGTTGTTGTTGTTGTTGTTGTTGTTGTTGTTGTTGTTGTTGTTGTTGTTGTTGTTGTTGTTGTTGTTGTTGTTGTTGTTGTTGAATGCCATTCCACCGTGTCGCAGCTCCTGGGCGTCAGCAGCGGAGGCGTCCAGCCGACCACCGTCGCCGACGAGCGGCCGGCAGGGGAGGGCTTCGCCATGCGGTCGTTGAACACCGCTCGCCACTCCGTCAGCGTGGCGGCGCTGGCGCTGGTCGCCGTGGCGGTGCTGGTGCGGCTCAGCTACCTGACCAAGATGGCCTTCCTGGCGCTCCTGTGCGCGCTGCAGTGCGCACTTTGCCTGCTGCCTCCTCTCAGTGAACACTTCAAGGTGGCGCCGACAACGCCGTCATTCGAAGCCGAAGTCGTCGAGACAACCGAAGCCACCCTGACCACCGCTCTGCCAGTCGACCAGCCGAAGCTCCAGCAGTGAGTAGGAATGACAATCGGCGAACCGCCCGCGGCATCACCCACCCAGCATACACCACCATGGCGTATGCTGTATTCTCGCAGATATTCTACTGTAATCTGCAGAATGCTTGCATTGAGAAGTTTGTTTCCGTGTGCAGATCAAGCTAAGGCGGCTCAGAAGAAAAAAAATTTTTCCTGTTTAGCAAGGGCATGAGCAACGTATCACATGTCGACACGCAGTGTTTTCTTTTGCTCTTGTGTTTTGTTGTTTGCGTTACATGCGAAAATAGTAATTACTATGCATGAGTTTTCCGCCTACATAATATGTGTACGCATAGGTTTATGTACAATTCTTCATAATTTCTTAGTCAAGCCACAGTACGCAACGAAAAATGCCGGTAATGCTTTTACCCGTTTCACAAACTTGAACAGATAATAAAGCGACACGGCAGACTAACCAAGCCAAGCTACAGATAACTGTAAAATTAACAGCAAGAACCTACTTGTATGCAGTGTATTATTTTCAAGTCTTTATGTACTTTATTTTATTTCGTCCTGTGCCTTTGCGTTACAAGCTCTTTAATGTGACTGTGTACCGTCCTTCAATAATCTACTATTACCGCGAGAGCGCAAAGGACCCCGTGTCGAAGAAAATACGGCGTCGGCGTCGGTGTCGGCGTCGGCGTTAAGCATCGGCGTCTGGCGGAAATAATCATACCGAACCACATCATCCCGAACCACCCCGACCACACAGGCCCTCCGTGTGGCGCAAGGCGTTAGTGAACAAAAATGAAATTTCTCAAAGTAAAATCTGTCAAAAAAATCGTAAAGTACGACCTAACCACAACCTACAGGCGTGATATCGTCGGATTGTAATTTGCATATACGAGAAAAAAGCCTGATAAGCAGCCAGGGATCTTTGAATGCTATCGCGTTCCCACTCTTAAAGGCGAAGCTTAAGCGTCCTCCAATTCTCATGGTGTTTCGCTGTGCTTTCGTTCTAGGCAACATTGACGAGAATGTTGAAAACCGAGCCTTCCTAAATTTTGGACACGCGCGCGCCTCGGGGCAACGGCAAACAATTAATAAAATAATGAAAAGGTCCTAGGGCTTTCACATTTTGATATAAGACGTCTTAAATTGCTCCTGTGAAATTGTCTTCCCAGCAATGCATTTATGTTTAAAAGTGAAGCTGACTTTAAGGGGATCAGTGTAAGATTGGTCTTTGTAAGCTGGTTTTCGCACGTTGTGTGTTGCAGTGAAGCCTACTCATAAAGAAAAATGCGATGCGAACGGGTCCCGATAACGATATCGCATTGTACTCTTAAAAACGAAGCTTAAGCGTCCTCCAAGTTTTTTGTAGCGCAATAGAAAACGTACCGTTCAAAGTGCCTAAAAGTACCGTGTTTTCTTCGGAAAGCAAGTAGAAATCTTTAAAACATTTTTTAACTGCGTAGTCTCTTCTTAAAACTGTGTACAGACGCCCGCAACATTGATTACTGGACGTGATGGCAATTCTATGACAATAAAAGTGAGAAGCTGGAAGCACGTAGACCTTCCGCGAGAATGATTACTTTGTTGTCAAATACTAAAATTGTCACTTTAATGGCCGTACTCACCACGTTTTCGACTACATAGGTCATTCGCTAGTTTTATCTTTCTTTTTTTTTCGCAGTCAGCTATAATCTCACGTGTTTCCTACAAGCGCAGTCTGTGTAGCGTACATTTTTCTGTTGGAGCTTCTGCCAAAATCCAAGCCATTTGTGCTACGGTCTAGCAGGCCCAATTGTGGTAAGGAATGCCTACACTGGTTTTGTCCTATATACGACAGCAACCCTTGCACCACTGCCACAACGCGACTCGCACTGACGCGCGTCACCATGACAAAGGGGCGCACTTGAGGACCCATAGATGCACCACGCCGTTCGCCTGCCCAAATGCAGCGCCACTTTTCAACAAGCGCTAACTAGAACTAAAAAAGAAATTACTCTATGAAGCAAGGGAAAGTAAGAATACGCACGTGAAATTAGATTTTAAGCAATGCATCAATGTATCTAAACAAAACAGCTCTCCCTGCGTGGGTTTTAGGTCACGTGGCGGTACACAGTTTAGTTTACACTGGGCCTCTTCGATTATCCGACCTTGACAGTCCCGCACTGCCCGAAGCAGTGCTTTCAGCCAATGAGCGTTGCGTGTGCAGCCTCTCGGACAGTCCGGGACTGTCAGAGACGGATAATCGAACAGGCCCACTGCTTCAACGTCAAGCGACGCTATATGTCATTTGGCGCCCATTTCCCGAGCCAAATTATCAATCTTTATTTATGGAATAAAAGCATGCTCATTTCCGTCAGTGTCACACGTAATCTTCGCATTCCCTCGACAATTCAAATACATGTCCTGAGCAGGTCGCAGCCCCTTTGACAACATCGCCTAGTGAGCCAAGGCACTGCCTTTATTCAAGGGTCTGTTGCTCGCCGCGAATTAGGAATCCATCAGAATATACCGGACCACCGGAATATGGTACGCTTTATACGTGCATTCTGAGCTCCGGTAATCTGCGATTACTCACGTGCAAACTTCAGAACCTGGTATCACGTGGTATCAACTGGCTATCACGCAGTGGCATTTAATGATAACCTGCTTTTTTCACCATTTCAGGTGGTGTCACGCTAGGTCGCTCAACAGTGTATTTAGCACGATGCAACTGATGAAAGCTGCAGTTATGGGGTCGTTTAGGCTGACGGAGCAGTTAGCATGCAACATGCGTCCATCCACCCGGTTTTGGGGAGGGTAGTTGAATAATTGAAAATCATGTCCTTCATACGTACCGCGAAAGTACCGCGAACGCGTGACAAGACAAAGTTGTGTGTAAAAGGGGGGCGGGCGTCCTTTCTTGGAGCGTGTTGGTTTGCGCTCTGAAGCAACTCGCTAAGAAGATGAAGATAACGCACATTTCGTGTTGTTTGTTAACTGCGAGACTAAGGGAAGTTTGTCGACTGAAGAGCTCGCTATCCCAAAATTATAGCTAAGAGATAAGCTAAGAAAACTTTTAATGAGGGGAAAAATAAAAAAGAGAGCAATAGTAAAAACGTTTTACAGTTGCTTAGAATACGGTACACTAACGCTGCTTGCATAATACATAAGAAGCACTGTAAATTTCGCCCCCGTAGATATACAGCCACCACAGCCTTGAACCCGCGACCACGTGCTGTGCAGCAGACCGCGATAGCCTCTGAGCTGCTGCGGCGGGTAATGACCGAGAAGTGCGCTAACAGTAATGCAGGTCTCAGGAGAGGAAACCATTTGTTTAAACCACTGCACTCAGAGTTAGCCAGCCCCATTAAAAGTGGAGCTCTATATCTTGCTAGGTATCCCGGAAAACAGGCATACATAAATTTCCGCTTGAAAGCTTGCTCAGTAATCATCAAAGTGTAAAATGCCAGAACAGAATCAATTTCAGTGAAAATGTCAGTAAGGCACACAACAACGACAACGAATTCATCGATCACAGAAGTTAATGCAGAAGCAGAACAGAAGCATCGGTCACAGAAGTTTCAGCGCTTTTAAGCATTGGCAGAGGGCAGAACAACATTCCTTCTTTCCTGTTCGTTTCCTGTTCTTTCGTAAGTGTGCTGGCAATATTTAATAGCCCCAGTCTTGGGCCACAGAGCTTGAGCCAGTGTGCCGAGCGATGGGACCAAGAGCGGGGCCACGAAATGTTTGCTCTTCGGCGACGCAATTTCATAGCAAGTTTTCAACCATCCACTCCAGTCAGTTGTCAGTGTCACTGTGGCCGGTCGCTCTATTCAAATTTCTCGTTTAATTCGTGTTGGTGCCAGATATGTGCCGGTGCAGTCAGTCTAACAGATTCGAATAATGCAGTTAATTAAGGGAAGAGACAGTTTTTCAATGAAGGACATCTGACAGACGTCACAGATGCCCGTCCACGATTAACGTGCCAGCCGTGCCACATCATGTAACGTCTGCTTCTGCCGACTCGCTCCGGTGGAGTGATCTCCAGTCGCTCCCTCCATGAAAACATTGCATTCTTCTTCTAGTACAAAAATACGAGCGTTAAATGTTGTGATAGTCTTTTATCATGAACTACAATCTTGAGGAGAGAGACAGGACGCAGCAGAAAGGCAACGAGAACTAAGGTCGTGGTGCTTGCCACAACCACGCCTCAAAATGGGCGCTCATATCATCCGGCTATTCACACAGTCATGCGTTCAATAGACAATTTAGTCTGGTTGCGCATTTTGTACGCCATAATAAATGTGGCACCGTGCATTTGGTGCAAGTTAAAGAACCCCAGGTGGTCGAAATACAGCCGGCGTCCCCCACTGCGGCGTGCCTCATAATCAGATCGTGATTTTGGCACGGAAAGCTCCATAATTTGATTTAATTAATAATGAGTGTGGAAGTCATCTGTGAAAACTATGTATGCTATTCTACTACGCGTATTGAGACATTTATTAGTCTGGAGGATTAATTTGGGACCCTCCTAATAGCAGATGCCAAGTGTAGCAGGTTGTTTCGCAATGCAACCCTTTCACGCCATTGTCAGAAAGAAGCTTCACTACACATATAAGCCACATTTCCAGAGAGACTATGCTTGAGCTACCAAAATATGCAACATTCCTAACTATTCAGAACAGCGTATTCATGAATGCTTTGCTAGAGGCCGACTAGAATTTAAGATAGAGAGGTTCCACTCAGTGCAGTTTTGGAGACTTCTGAAGAAAGGAACTTAAGGCTTGTTTTGGGTCTTGGCGTATTTTCTATAGAAGGTGGTCGCATCAAACTAAGTGAATGAGTACATGTGGTCTTGCGGTTACATGAGGCTGAATTCCTTCGTTGCGCAGGCGTCTGCTAAGTCATGCCGCTGTGCAGCTCATCTACCTGGTTGCCATAGGCTTGGCGTTGGCAGTCATCTCAAGACAGGTACGTGCCCACTCGCCGAGACTGACGGAACAGTAGCAATCGTGTTAAATGGGAAAGTTGGTCGCTGAACTCGTGATTCATGTTACCAACGCACAATGTAACGAGACACGAAGAGAAGGCGCAGACGCCATGAACGCTTAACTACAGCAATTGACATTTACGTGACACTTTGGTGCGTCAGGCAGAAGCGATGTGAAGCCGAATTATTCGCGCACATCCGTGCCATCGTTTCAATTCAATATTCAACTTATTATTTCTTTTTACTCTCAAATACTCTCAAATATGGCAAAGAAAGATACTCTATTTATTTGACGAGACAAGCGCTACTAATACAGTAATCTTCCTTTTTGACGCTAAATACCTCAAATTAGGGCACCAAAACAAAAGAAAAGGTGATAACTCTGTTAGCACCCGAAATAAATTTTTTATCTTGGTCAGATGGTGAGAGGTGTGCATGCGCGGTAATAATGCTGTTTGGTATGTTGCCTGCCCTGTGTAGCCCAGTGTCAAGTAAATGTAGTTAGGTGTTTGTGGTGTTTGTGCCTTCTATTTGTCTCCCGTTTGACTTTGCGCTGGTAATGTGAATCACGAGACTGACGAAACCCGCATAGCACACGAATTAGTGGCAACTTCCGGGTGCTCTACTCAGTTGTGTGCGAGCGGTTCCGTCGTCTTTACCCGTTGTCGCTGTCGATACTGAGGACGTTGAACTATGCTGAAGTTACGCTGTCTGAAGTGGGAGCCCTAAATGAATACTTCGCCTGCACTCCACGGGACGCAAAGCGCTGAGCACTGAACTAACCGCATTAGTTGCACGCTCGCGTTTATACCTTCGGATATGAGCTGTAATTCTACTCTCATTGTTTTCTATTATGTATACGATGAGGGCGGAGTGCCATTTCCTTGATTCGGCTAGACAATGGGAGTCTATCCTGCAATCCCAGCTAACACAATTCTGACGAGTAAAGAACGAGAACGCCTGAAACGGTGCTTGTCGCGCGCGTTCCCTGTGCATAAAATGGCGTTGCAACATTGACGGCGGCGTGGTGCTGGCGCAGTTCGAGCTCACTTCGCGGCGGCTGTTCTTGTGGCGGAAGGACGTAGAGGAGCAGAAGGAGAAGGTGGCCGACATGCGGCGCAAGAACGAGGCGCTCGTCTACAACGTGCTCCCGCCCCACGTGGCCAAGGTGTTCCTCGGGCGACGGAGGCTCGACGAGGTAAGCCACGGCACGTTTTGGTGATGCTTGGAGACCAGTGTCAACACACAGTACGCTTACAGCATGGAAATATCACTGCGCCTTTCTCTCTCTCTCTCTCTGCTAGCTCTCATTTTGTTCACGCTGACATACGAATCATGAAATCAACGATTGGAACAAGTCGAATACTGTTGGCAAGTTCCAACTTCAAACGTAAACGCTACATCGGTGAAATTTGATAAAGGTGAAATGCAATAAAGGGAAATAGCGTAAACATTATGTCCAAAGTGCATAATAATGCTAAATTGTGTTGCTTGGTACCTGTTATAGATAAATTGAGTAACAGCGCATATAACAATACATATGTAAGGAACGCACGACTGTCAGCTAAATTTTATAGCGCACAAGGCATTCTTGTAAGAGCCAGAAAAAGAGGGAGGAAAAGGAGGAGGGGACTTTCATTCGTCGCCTTGATTCGAACATGAAGCACGACAATGTGAGCGTCGCCTATCTTGTTAACAGAATTCCCTTTCTCGCGTATGCTATTTCATAATTCATGCGCATTTACGTTTTACGATGGCCTTGTTTAGAAATTTAACTGCCTCCGTGCCACCTGCGCAACCGGCGTAAACTACCCTGCCTGCGTTTGTTGAATCTTCATGTCTAACTACAGAAGTGGCCGCGTTTGGTTCTGAATTGGTGGGAACTTTTTTTACTTGTACGACAGCGAAGAATAAGCTTTTCCCGTGTAAACGGAGAACTCTCCTAAACTACACAAGTACTCTGTGAATAAAAAAAATTGTGCAAAAGAAACAATTTCTTCACACAGGTCGTTTTTATACTGCCTTTCACGTGTTTTCTTGTCCTTTAAAAAGATGCGAGCAATTATTCGTCGCTTTTATGGGGCAATACCTTATGCTCTCATTAAACCGCTGTTCATGTTCGCTTGTCACAACTTGTATTTGCACGACCAAAGCGGCCAGAAATGCGCTTTCTATATTTGGCATCGGTGTGGCGGACTTGGTACGCCCCCACGTCGGCGCACAGTATACCAAAAGTCACGAGGCTTTTAACGTAGCTTTTAATTCGTTGTTGACTGTCCAATGGGTGCGAATTGCACGCTTTGACCATACTGTGACTCGTACTCTTATCACGGGCGCGCTTACAGCCACTTTTTCATACCCGAAGTCTAAATGTGACCTCGAGGAACTTGGAGTTCGGCTAGCTGGTAATTAATCTTGGTAAAACTTCAGGCATCAAGTAAACACACACACACACACATACACACACACACGCACACGCACACGCACCACACACCACACACCACACACCACACGCACACACGCACACACACACGCACGCACACACGCACACGCACACGCACGCACACGCACACACGCACGCACACGCACCACACACCGCACGCACACACGCACGCACACACGCGCGCACACACGCACACACACACACACACACACACCACACCGCACGCACGCACGCACACACACACCGCACGCACACACACACGCACGCACACACGCGCACACACAGCACACACGCACGCACACACGCACGCACACACACACACCACACGCACGCACGCACACACACGCACACGCACCACACACCGCACGCACACACGCACGCACACAGGCACACACGCACACGCACACACACACACACAGACAGAGAGAGAGAGAGAAGCGTCTGCGGGAAAGAGGGAGTCGTTTTTTCAGTGTTTGGTTGTGTGAGTGCGTGCATGTGTGTGAGTGTGTTTTTTTAAGCACTGAAGTTGTTACCAAGATGAATGTGACCAGAGCTAAACGAAAATTCGCCATCGTTTCACCTTACACCTTACAGCAGACAAAACTTCCTTATGGCTGAAGGGCACGTTTCTACCATGACACTTACACGGGAGTCATACTAGCTGCGCAAGAAATATGCGCAAGGCACGTTTCTTGCCCTGGTGCCAGAACACCCATCTCAAAGACAAAAGATCCGATGTTGGGTACTTCATGCTGGCGATACTTGTGCGACACTATTTCCGTTTTCATATTCAAGCAAATCAAAGCTAGTATCGGCAAAATTTTGGCATATCCTGAATTTTCACCTCTGCAAGAAATTTGTAGTATTTATTCTTATTATTTACAATACATATAGCGCCCAACGGGCATTATTGTAGGGGGGAGTACAGAAAAACGGGAATCAGATCAATCCGTACATACATACATACTGCATATGTTTCCAGCCGCCACAGACACTGATAGGCCAACAACATCCTTCAGAATACAATACAAGAATAGAATACAAGAGGATACAATTATACATATTAATATGCAAACTCTGCAGGACATAAGAAACAGACCTCAAAAACCAAAAGCGC
This sequence comes from Dermacentor silvarum, assembly GCF_013339745.2. Lineage (NCBI taxonomy): Eukaryota > Metazoa > Arthropoda > Arachnida > Ixodida > Ixodidae > Dermacentor > Dermacentor silvarum. The sequence continues at coordinate 208,723,869 of NC_051157.2, read as the reverse complement.
AGAAGAAGACCAAGCCGCACCAAGCAGAACAGCCATATTCTAAAATTGGACGGACGTTAGTTAGGTATAATAATTCTTTGAGTTCAAGAGGGGCTTGCCAGAAATTCCTTCTGATAAAGTTGAGTGCACGGCTGGCTTTGAATGATAAGTAATGAACATTTGTGTTCCACGAAAGGTCATTGGCAAACATAACTCCCAGATATTTATAATCTGAAACCTCAGTCACGCGTTCACCGCCTAGGAAATAGCTATTGATTTGGGGATTTCTTTTTTTGTGTATGTACACGATTGTGTTACATTTCAAAAGATTGAGGGCCATTTTCCAATCCTGACACCAGGAAAAAATATAATCAAGATCCTTTTGCAGCAGCTTCGAATCAGTTTCACAAAGGATACTGCGATAGACACAGCAGTCGTCTGCGTACAACCTGATTGAACTGGACACATGTACTGGAAGATCGTTGATATAGATCTAAAAGAGAAGCGGCCCTAATACCGACCCTTGCGGGACACCTGATAGCACTGGTGCTTTTGATGAATTCGCTCCAGAGTAAAGGAAGAGTTGCAAAGTGCCAACGCAAATTTTGATACATAGACTAAAATACACTTACGAAAATATTGGCACGGGAACGTCTATATACAGGTATATACTTAAAGCGCATGTAGCACTTCCCAGAACAAACGGCCGCGCCATTTGATAACGTCGTTGCGTTCAATGTCTCTTCAATCATGTTACGTCTGTTTTTGGTCAATTAAACAACTGTTCCGTAGTAACATCAAAGCTTACAGCAGAACTCTTAGCATTTGTTTGCTAGCATTGCCATTCTAAAGGCTCATTCACACCGCCGACTCGCAGAAGTCGCGCGACCAAGTTGGTCGCAAAGCGACCGGTCACAAATAGCCGCCTTGGGGGTGAAAAGCGACTGCTTTGGGTCAATCGCTCAGTGCTCAATTTCTCAGTCACGCGACTGCAGTCGTAACGCTTCTGAACCATACAGGTGCGCGAGAATATGACGTCTCTATTCGCTGACACCCATTTTACGTGGCAATAGCAGTACGAGCAGTCATGAACTTGAATCACTCCTTGGTCGCCAATCGCGGTCAGTCGCGTGACCTTTGACAATGTATGGTGTGAATGAACCCTAACAGTCTTGCTTCACCACATCTACTCAAATTCAATTCATTAGTCTGAGTTAGTCCTTCAAATAGAATACCAGCAGGTCTCCAATGAAGTCGCCGCGACTCAGTGCTGCTAAAACCTTGCATGACGCCGCCCATTGCGCAGGAGCTGTACAGCAAGAGCCACGACTCCGTGGGAGTTCTGTTCGCGGCCATGCCCAATTTCTCCGACTTCTACACCGAGGAGTCAGTCAACAACCAGGGGCTCGAGTGCCTTCGCTTCCTCAACGAGGTCATCTCCGACTTCGACGCTGTACGTACACTGGGGCTTCACTTAAACCCTCCGAAGCTCGTAACCGATTATCCTGTATGCCTGTGACCAGTGTTTTGATGTGAAAGCGTCAAATTGCCCATTGAGCGGCGGTTTCTGCAGCAGCGAAACACCACTTAGATTCCCATTGGCTGCGACGCAACGTCACGACGGAGCAGAACGGGCGAAAGCGAACACCTGGTGGCGCAGTAGCGCACCAGGTGTTGCGTAAGGGAAGAGGGCGTCGCCGCGTCGGTGGCATGCAGCGTTGGCACCGCAGGCGTCTGCTGCTTACTGGCTCGGGCAGCACGTACCGCTGTGGTACATTACTCGCAGCGCAAAGCTCGAAGGACAGCTTAGCACCGTTCAATTGGATATTAACGCTTTCGCATTCACAACTCATAAGAAGTCCTTAGGTACCGTCGAATTTTTTTTTTTGTAACCCGCACTTGTGGCTGCCAGATGTGACGCTAAAACGTTTTTTTAGAATATTTCATCATACCGTTCAACCGCTAGCTTTACCGCCCCCATCAGGTGCGGCTGCGAGCGCGTTAGTTAATTCGCATCGCGCATGCCTACCTTGCACCAGCAAGATGGCGGTTCGGGCTAGTTGGTCGTTGTCCAAGCTCAATTTTCTTTGAATCTCAACGTCAGAGACAAGCAGGTTAAAAACCGGAAAGTGACAAGACAAGCGCTTGTCCTGACAGTACAGATGCGCAGGGAGAGGCCTTCCTCCTGCAGTGGACATAAATATAGGCTGATGATGATGATGATGATGATGATGATTATGATGATGACAGATGCGCTTGACCTGTCACTTTCTCGTATTTAATCTACTTGTCTCTGTTCTTGGGCTTCAAACAAAATTCAGCATGGATGTTACACCTCACGGGGCACTAACGGTAATACTAGATAAGCGTCGCTATTCGGTAACTTTGCCCCAACAGGCTTGGTCCAATTTGCTACTGTACATGTACAAAGGCAGATGGTGGAGTAAAAGAGAAATAGAAAGAGATAAAGAGTTCGCCGGAATGGATGATACGCCTGCCACTGGTTGAGGCACTGCGTTTGTAAAATCGGACGCTTCATTCTGTTGCTTTCAAAGACTGGACAAGCGCTGGTCTGCTCTGTTACAGCTCCTGGAGCAGAGTCGGTTCCGGGACATCCTCAAGATCAAGACCATCGGCTCGAGCTACATGGCGGCCAGTGGACTCAGCAAGGAGGACGAACCGAAGGTGACGAGAGGGGAGAAGGGGCAAGCGGGAAGTCGAACGTCGGAAAATGAGACTCCCGATCCCGCAATCTGTTTAAATTGGAACAATTGTAACGCAGTTCATTATATCTCTAATTATGTTCATTTGAAATATCAAGTCAAAGGAGCAGCTGCCGTCACAATACGGGAGCAAGGGCTCCAATATTTATGTTGATTTCAACGAAGAAAAATAATTTAACACGGGCATATGTCACAACTACGACTCTGGGGAGGCGCACATTTAGAACTAGCAGTCATCACGCATTGTTTTCTTGCGTTGCGGTGATTATTATCGAGCGTATTTCATGCTCTGCGATTCGGCGCTAAGAAGTGACGTGGCGAGCGCCGCAAGTCCCCGTGTCGCATGCACCCTCCGCGAGTCTCCGCAGCTGCTCCGACTTTCTTTCTCGGCTGCGCAGTAGCTCGCATGTGAACAAGCAAATTGGGTGATTCTGTCTCACCGTCGTCAGCAAAGAACAGCCGTACTGCCACGTTGCCTGTTGGTTCGAGCGCGTCGAAATAGCGGTAGCTTTTTGAGCTTCTGCTCCTGGTCATCTCGCAGTAAAGTACAGCATGAGAAACACCTTTTTGTCTAATGAAACGGCACTAAGATCGATAAAATCTAATTTTGCTACAGCGATCATATCTGTGCAATAAAAGAATGTAAAACAAGTGGCGTTGAATATTGATGGCCGCTAGAGAAAGAGTACCACGTTGACTTCTGCAGCCATAGCTGCAGTGCTGGCAAATGTTTCGAGCATTGAGAACTAAAATGATATTTTGGCCTCAAGACCAAAATTCTTGCAGCGCAGGTAGGTTGCAGTGCAGGTGAGTTTTATCGCGATAAAATAATATATGAAATTAACGCTACACCAAAGTATGGCAGGCTTGCCTACAGCCCAGCTACCTGTCACGGGACTACAGATTTGTTTGCTTTGTTACGTTTGTTTGCCTAAATACTGCAATTCGCTTTATCCGACACTGTTTACTACATTTTCGTCGAAGGCTTCCTCTGAGGACCTGGCCTTGCACTTTTTTATTTCAAGTGCTTGTCACGGCTATGCCGACATTTTCTCATTGACTGCACTGCGAACAAGTTGAACGCAATTCGCGTTGCTATAAAAAATTCCAAACTCAATGCATCCAAGGAAAGCATTAGGGAATATAAGGCGTCTTACTTGTGGCGGGATTAATACTGCTCTATTCATCACAGTCGTGGGAAGTAATTGAAACGAAAACTTACAAAAACCACTGAACTGCACCCCTTCAACGCCGTCTGTTTGTTTTCCACAAGTTTCAACTTGAGCATCGCCGTGTTTACTGTCCATATTATGCAAGCATGCGCCTCGCGTGAAGTTCACAGAAGAGCTATTTGTGGCTGTAAGAAAGTCTGGCAGTCACCGTACTCGTTATGCGTAGGCTGCCAGGTCTGATCCCACGGGTATTTTCTACGGTCATCTCTTTTTTCTTTAGACCAAATTAATGAAAGCATAAAATTAGTGCTTCCCTGCAAAAAAAAACATATTAACACCACCATTGCTTTATGCAAGTAGTTAATTTCCTTGGCAAGAACTATGAGCTTTAAACACCCACTTAACCTGTTTCATGTTGCAAATCTTTGATTAAGTAGCAATACGTTTAACAAGAACACCAAATCAAAATATTGATGAAATCTCGTCTGGATAGGAACAAACGTGGCAAGATGAAAATAACGACGCCGACGATTAGTCAAATCTGATTAATAAAATTGCGTTTCGACTGCTGAAACGCAGCAGAAGTGTACATAACGCTTTCCCCTCTTCAAATTTCAGCGTTCTTAGCGCAATAATTTTTCTTTGGCCGTTTGGAGATTGCCAGCTGAGAGCGAGTGGTGCAAGCACCGCGTTGTGCTTTCAGCGCTGTGCAGCAGCTCTCAGCTTGTGTGAGTGTTGCAACGTATCCTATTGTTTTGTACGCACAGGCTGGTGCCAGCATACAGGAGAGGTGGGGCCATCTGGCGCAGCTGACAGATTTTGCGCTCGCTCTCAAGGACACGCTCAACAACATCAACCGCGAGAGCTTCAACAACTTTGTCCTCAAGATGGGTGAGTGCTAACCTGGCACTACACGACGGTGCGTCAACAATATTTATCGTTTCCTGCACGTTCGCGTAACTACTCAAGAATATCGAAGCAGTCACTGGTAGTGGGATCTTTTTTTTATCCCATTTTGTTATCGCCTGTGTGGAGGCCATTCCGCTGCTTCCTAGGAAGCGCCCTCCTCGAGTGACGAGGCAACTCACTAACAAAAAATGCTTCATTGCCATTTTTGTGCGCCTTATAACACCATAAGCTCATAAGAAACGTAAGAGAAAGAAACTATTCTTTAAATGTCAAACATATCTCGGAAGTTTTTAATCACCATCGTAACAAAATTTCCGCGTAATGACGCGACTTGAGTGAGGCCAGCTTTGCGCATTCGCGCCAACACTCCGCATAACCACTTATTTTCTCTTTTCGCGACCTTTAGCAGACAGCTTCGCCTACAGACATGCTCGCCTAACAGAGCAAGCACGCTTTACAGGGGCACAGCTCGAATGGTGTCTCGCATGAACAGTCGCGGGAACCAGAGAGCAGAGAAACTTTGTTTGGTAAAAGTGAATGAGAGCAGCAAGCAGCGATTCTGAGTTTTCAGGTTAGCTTTAGCTGTGGCGTTACGCGAAACAGTTCCGGAGATATCACTGTATGCGTGGGTAGCCACTACTGAGCCTCCTAAAATTAAGATTTATTTGTTGTACGCTGTGAAAAATTGAAGTGTCATGATCAAACTATGGTCTTTATAGCAGAAAAATATTTCGAACTTTGACATTGTGAATTTACGCCGACGCCGTACCTCTCCTACTGTGAGATATACCGCACCGGCTCAGGAATTCGTAGTATTCATCGCAACCCGAAAGAGTGTTCGGGTCATTCCGAGACAGAACACGTTGTACTCAATGCATTCTGGTCGAGATAATTTCCAAAATTTTTAATACCCGAAATTCACATCATTCATCACCCAGATTTAACTGTAATTCGGAATCTCAGCGTATCTTTTTTTTTCGTTTACACATGGCGCATGTGTACTGAAACCAAGAACAGCTAACGAATACACATCTCCCTTTCCGTTATTCTCTTTTCCATTTCTGATCTGAGAGAGAGAAATACTTTAGAAAGAGAGGTTAAAATGCCTGAGTGCTTGCTATCTACCTTTCTCAGGCATCAACCACGGACCCATCACTTCAGGCGTGATCGGTGCCCGAAAGCCACACTTCGACATTTGGGGAAACACGGTCAATGTTGCCAGTCGCATGGAGAGCACTGGAAAGGCCGGAAACATCCAGGCAAGTTCACGAGTCCCCACCGAAGCTTCAACGCTGGGGGAAAAAATCTGAAAGTAGTATCTACTTCTACAACTTGTGTCACCTTCATTCTGGCTGGTAACATGTTTCGCATACCTATCCGGTCTATTGCCTTCTCTTTCTAGTTTCAACGCCTGCCGTATTAGTGCACCATAAACAGTCCCTTTCCAATGGCGGTAAAGAAAGAGCCAGCGAGCGGAAAAGCGGTTCCTTGTCGTCTGTGGAGCGAGGAAATTCGGCACACGCTAGAGCTGTCAAACACCGCAGCACGCCTGTCGCAGCAAACTTTTGTGGCGTGTGTGGCGAAATTACTCGCACCCGTGCTCTGAGGCATACAAACCATACGGCTGCCACGTCATCATGACTAACAGTCTTGTTAAAGCAGCACCATCGCAAATTCATGCAACCTGTTCGTGAGTACACATAAAAAAATGTGCAGATCCAGCGCATATTTTGGGGTCTCTGTGGAGCGAAGCTTTCGTGAAGCGCATTAATAAATGATGCAAAAATGTTCATCTAAGTCAAGTGGAGCTTTCGAATAGCGGATAAATAAATACTATAAAAATTTGCATCTCGTGTAACGCGTTCCGCAGAATAGCAATTAGCAGTGTTGTACATGTTCCTCTAAAACCGAAAGGAAAGCTCGTTCCTCATTCCTTCCCAATCTTGGAACTAGTTCTCGTTACAAGTTACTTTAATGCGAAAGGAATGCGTTCCAGTTACACTTCTAACATTGGAACGTGTCGTTACATTAACGTTATATTTGATTTTTTTGTTAAAATATAGTGTCGGATAATCCTGCGGCGAAATAAAGTCATAAATTTAAAACTCACATCAAACTACGTATACTATACGAATTTCAACATCGCCGGCGGCAGATTATCTGTACATAAAAAGAATCCAAACAAACGCTCCAAGACGAATTTTTTAAGGGAGCACCGGACATACTCCAGAGATGTCTAACTGCAACTTTGGTGCTCGTCTATTACAAGTGCAACACATACCGCACTTTCCACTTCAGTCTTCAAATGTGCAGTCAGATCTGCAAATAGAAAGTTACACGCATCAGTATCCTCCTGAGGCCTGAACACAACAACGGAACATAATCGCTCTTCAATGTGGTTTTTATTGTCTACTGTTATGTCTTGAACGCGAAAAACAATTTTTACAATTTGAATACCATGGATAGATGTCAAAAGCTCAGTCTCCATGTACGTGAAAAAAATGACTATCTCCATCATCTCCTCATGATAGCTGTGGTAAAAACTGAATTTCATTGTTTAAACGCTGAGATGAAGATGGAACTACGTGTAATACATTGCCATGTTGCTGCCGGGTCAGGTGTTTTCACGCAATCTCAGTGGCTTCGAAACACGCCTAGAGGTTGCTTTCGGCCGTCTGGGACGACACAGAGGTCTAGACCAATTTATTGTCCAATTTCTCGAAAGCAGATGATAAGAATATGAAGAAACCACTTCTTTAGAGTTACACATGTACCGTACTTCATACCCAGAGTGAATATTTTGTGTAATCACTTCCGAGTGAATTTCGAAAAAAAAGTTGAAGGCAATGTGCAATGTATTGTACAAGTGGTCTTAGGAGGATATAATTAAATTTCTTGCACAAGAAACCAAATCGAAAGGAACAATACATAGGCGTTTAATGAATGTTGCTTCAATATTGCAGTGTGAGTAGGAAAATAAATGTCCTGAATAGATATTCGCAATTTAGTAAAGACCCTTGTTTGAACTCGGCAAGAGTTATGCTATGTTCACACTACGTACGTAAGGCGCCGATTTTTAAATAACATGCATAAGCCGAAGCGCAACAAGCGTATGCGTCTTGTTCAGATTGCGAACGTAAAGGTACCAACGTGCGCAATTCAAGCATAAATCGTGGGTGAGAGTGTTAAAGGGTCGGTAACATTTACGACTGTGATATTACGACCGTTACGACACAGCCAATGACCGATATGCTTTCGGTTTTCAACAACCGGTGACGAGACTTCCGGCCTTTCGTCTGCAGGCAGCACCGGGTGCGGGAAGAGCCATTCTGCCATTCCGTGCACATGGGGCGCTATAACGTAAAACGATTCCAAACTGTTTTGATTCCAAACTCCTGACGTCAAATTGACGTAACCACCGACGCAAGGATCGGGCGGTGACCCGCAGCGTTGTCTGAACAACCCAATGAAACACTCTCCTCGTTTATAGGAGGTAACCTTTGTTCGCTTTCAAAACCAATAACATTGTATACACTCAGCGGTTTTTCTTATCTAATTGGCTGACAAAAGGCGAGGAGCACGCTCTAGTAAAGAGGGTTTCGATGGGGTCGAGCCAGCACAGTGAAAATAGATAACTACATGAAGAGGGTGGTGCCGGCTTCTCCGATTGGCCCGCTTCGCCTTACTTATCTTGCGGTGGTTGGTCGAAAATCGCGGCGGCGTGCAACGGAAGGATAAGAATGCCGCTAAAACGGATCCTCAGCAAGGAAGAGTTGGCAGAGCGATGTCGTATGCATGCCGAAAGGGCTCGATAACGTTTTACTGGTACGCAAAAGGTTTATCATGCACAAATAAATACATGATTACCGGCAGGTGCGAGTAGCGACAGCCTGAGCGATCGGCGGGCAGCCATCTTCTATTCCTTTCGGAACGGGGCAGTCTGTGGCTATTCAGAAAAATTTTCAGTTTTGTTCGGCATATTAATGCATTTTTTTCGCGTACACGTTACTTTGACGTGGTGAGTTTTGGCGGCTTTGTGACGTCGCGTGACAGACAGGCGAAGTGGGCGTAGCCAGAAAAGCCAGAAAGCAGAGGGCTAATGGTGAAAAGGAGTCGAATCAGGAATTATTATTTTTCTTTTGTGCGATTTAATCATGCATAATCAGTGTGTACACGTTATATCAGATGGGGAGTTATCGCGGTTTTCGTGACGTCGCGTGACAGACAGGCGAAGTTGGGAGTGGCCCAAAAATGTTTTGACGAATCGTGGAGGCTGACTACAGAAATTGGAATCAAAACAGTTTGGAATCATTTTACGTTATAGCGCCCATGATTTGTTGGCTGTGTTGTTGCCACCAAGTTCGTGAAAGTTTGTGAAGTGCGCCTTGCGAGACTGTTTTTATTTCGTCTGGTTTATTTGCTGCGCGTTTGTGTGCAGTGTAAAAGTGTGCAAAATGGATCCACTGGCAAGCGACGACTTGTTAATTGAAGAAGTGCGTCAGTGACCCGTGTTTTTTTGAGCAGCGTCTGGAAACGTACAGAGACAAACAACGTCAGCAAGACGCTCCGCCGAGAAAATTGGTGGCCGCAGATGCGTGCTCCGAACCTCGATGAGTGGTCTCACTAGGTTTCCAAGGAAGTCGAACTAGTGCGGCGACATGCGCATGAAGTTATGAAACATCGCAGCGCCACCAACTCGGAGCTTGGCGAAGAGGTTGTGAAAGTCGCCGTCCACGGCCCTGTCGCGAAATACTTGCCGCACCCAAACCCTTCTGCATCGCCTTGGTCGTCTTCGGGCGATTGAGTACATGACTATAAACGCGTTTTGAGCGTTAATTTCTTCGATCTCGGCCAGCGCTCTCCTGTTGACAGGATCGAGTAATATTTGACCGCTGGTGACGTCTATTCTGCAGCTCCCAATTTGATTGGCCTGTCGTAAAAACCGTAATTTACGCAGCAGTAAATGCAAACAAAGGTGTCGGCTTAACTGCCGTAATGTTTTTTTACAGCCGTTACGTTTGATACGCCGAAAGAGCTCTTACGCGCGTTACGAACGTAATCTGAACATAGCATTACATCTCGATGTCAGTGTCCGACAAGCCGGCATGGAGGAAAGAAACTACAGGAGGGAGCGTCACGTGACAATCTTGAAGCCTAGTCTTAAATATATATATATATATATATATATATATATATATATATATATATATATATATAATGGAGAACTCACGAAAGAAAATGGCCATAGTCACGTGACAGGCAAGCGTTCTTTGCACATCACGCGGTCGCCCATCCGCCCTGCATGATGTGATGCGTACGTGCGTGCATCTGTTCAGTGCCGTGTAACGTTTACAGAAGGAGTGCCGTTCCCTCTACCGTTCCTTCGTAAAACTAACGAGTTACCGTTACAGTTTCACCGACCCTAAAGGAACGGTGGAGTTCCTCCGTTCCTCCCAAGAGGAACTAGTTCCAGGAACGCCGTTCCGTACAACACGGCGATTACGTGTCTTCGCGAGAACTCGGCAAGACGCAGAAACCCCCGCCACGCGATCCACGTGGTCCACTCGACCGCGGATTACATTGCCTCCGGGATCGTCAGAGCATCTCTGGGATCAGCCCAGTTTACCATTGCGCAATCTCGAGGACCGACCTATCTTACTCGGTAAGAAGCCAACCGGGCAGGCGCATCAAACCTTGGGAAATAAGGCATAGAAAGGTCCACTTCATTGAAGGAATCACGAGCTCGAAGGCGTGTATACTTGTTGCAGTGAGGATATTTGTGGGTACCGTTAGTTGTTTCACCGCGTAATTCCGTAGACAACAGGGCCGGCCACCGGCACACCTGCAAGTGCACAAGCTGTAAGCCACGATAAACAATGTCCGGGAAGGTTCGCCCAGAAAGTATGGCTTTAAAACAGCGTCAGCTAAGATCGTTGCCCTGAAAGCCCGCAAATACTTCTAAATAGTTGTTTCACTGATGCTGGAGTCCTTAAAATTTATTTATTTATTTATTTATTTATTTATTTATTTATTTATTTATTTATTTATTTATTTATTTATTTATTTATTTATTTATTTATTTATTTATTTATCTGATTGTTTGTTTGTTTGTTTGTTTTTTGTTGGTTTCTTTGTTATACCCTTACTGCCCAAGGCATTAAAGAGGGGAGTGGTTACAAAGTGACAATAAAGTGCAAAAGTGCCGTGAGTAAAATGATATAGTTGCTACTTATACAATGTTACCTAAAGTGTATCGGATACAATTATTATCATTAGTATATAATTATATATACGATCAACATGAATAGCGACTAAGGGTGTGTTCCAATGCTCGCCTTAGACGGCTAAATAGACAGCTAAGCGGACGGCGGTCATCGTAAGTCTCGTTCCAATTCTCACGAAGATGTCAAAGTAGACAGCACCGCGAAGACAGCATCGAAGTCAAGAACGATGCAGGCTATTTTCCTGTCTAAACAAGATGGCGACTGAGCAGGGCGCTTATAAACTCGACTGGAAGGTTGTCAGCGCACACAAAACCGTAGACACGCTTTTCTATAACCTTTATGTAAGTCACATCATGTTTTTCATAGGTTCGCAGGCGAAAATACTTAAAATACGGAACTAATGTGGGCTTTTCTCAACTTTGTTTTTGTCGCCGCGAGGTGGCGTCACGTCGCAGAAGCCTCTTCCAGACGGCTCGAAACGCGTTCCATTACTTGTCCTCGAAGCTGTCTTGGCTGTCTTCGTAGACGTCAAAGTAGACTGTCTACGATGATGGAAAGAATTGGAACACAGCCTAAGCAACAACAAATTGTATGGTTTATAAAAAAACGCTTAACCTTGCACTCGGCCGCGCAACGCTTGAAACAGCGAAGCTGGGCGATCGTAGCCGAGCATTTTCCGGAAGTGCGCGCGAACTTTTCATCTTATTACTCATGATGCTGATAATTTCTTTTAGCACGTCTCGGACTTACGGCCGTCACTGCGCGATGCATAGTGCAACTTGCAACACCGACACCGCGTTGCAATGCCGACAGCGCGTTCCACCGCGTTGCAATGACGACAACGCGTTCCAGCAGACCCGCTCCGTGAAAGCATCTCTCGCTCTCATAGCGCGCAAAACCTCTTCTTCACCTCGCAGCGCACGAGCATGCGAACGCGCCAGCTGTGGACGAAGACGACGACGCTCGAACGCAATCATATGGAGGCAACAACAACAACAGCATACGGTTCGCAGAAATGCATGTTCTGCAAGCGTGGCTGTATAGCCTAGTGGTTACGAAGCTCCCCTTGGGACCGAGGGTGCGAGGGCTCGATTCCCGCCTCAGCAAGAATTTCTTCATAGTTTCTTGAAACGAACCACAAATTACGGCGATCTTTAAAAAGCTTCGCTGTTAATAGATGTTGGCTATACAATGCTATCTAGTATGAGAACACTTGGGAACAGCGCGATAAGACTGCACCGGAATCTACAACACAGGGCGCATAGTAACAACAATTTTATTCGAAAGGACATCTACACTGGATGAAGATGCACGAACAATTAAATGCAGTACAGTGCGACACCAAATAGCAAACAAGGGACCACACACTTTCGTCACCTAGCCATTCACCGTTTATTTACTGTATTCTTGACCGTCCAAGTTATCTAGATAATTTAAGTTCTTATCAAGGAAAAAAAAACAAAGAAAGACGCACGTGGGGCCTCTCATATGAATGGTGTATGCTTAGAAAATTTCACGCGTTTTGTATTCCTTGCGTCAGCTAAGGATTTGACACTTCTCAAAATCCGGGGTACAACCTCAACATGCTGCATTAGCGGCTAGGGTTCTCCCGCCTCCTATGTTAGAGACCGTGCATCATCTCTAAGGCGTTCGCTGAGACACCGTCTTGTCTGTCCTCCGTAGCTCCGGCTGCAGGACAGCGGGACCAGTCGCATAGCCGGCGAACTGCGGCACGTGGTTCTTGCCTCAAACTTCGCGTCTCGGCTCAGTCCGCTTGACCTTCTGCATACCGCGCCAAGCTTGTTTGACGCCAAAAATAAAACGCCAACTCCAGCTCTTCCAGCTATCGATAGCTGGATAGCTGATCCTGGGTTTATACGGGATGACCTCGGTAGCCCCCAGCTTGCTTGAAGCTCTCACTCTTGACACATCATGCACCGGCTGTGTTCGCCGCTATCGTTGTGCTTTGAGTGTAGCCTGTTTTTCTGGGCACAGGTTCGCTCAATAAAGAGTTCGTTTCGCCATTCACAGTTTATTTACTGTGTTCTTGAGCGTCACTGCCACGTGACAATATTTCTTTTCCGGGGTACGAACGCAAGCCTCGTGCATTATACGGTGAACGCGCTGCTTCCCGTCGCAGGTGGTGAAAGAGACGGCCGACATTCTGGAGACCTTCGGCTTCATTCTCGAGCAGCGCGGCCTGGTGTCCGTCAAGGGCAAAGGCATGCTCATGACCTTCTACCTGCTGGGCAAGAAGCCCCCGGCCGCCCAGCAGGCGCAGCCCAGCGCCGCGGCCCCCACACACGTGCACACCAACCCACTCGCGCAGCAAGACGACGACGCGGCCGTCACCGCTGCTGCGGAGCCCGCCGCGTCGCCGCCGGTGAGAGCGATCGCCGTTGTCGCAATCGTTGGGTACACGTAAGCATGACGTGGTACTGGCACTCGCAAAACAGCCCTGTCGCTTGTTGTTGAATTAGGCCAACTATGAAATAGACTTGTGCGCCGTTTCCCGCGTTTAATCCGTCGTGGTCTTTCATCGCTCCTACTATTCTGTTACGTCTCCTGCTTCGTTTATAAAAATGAAAATTGCAGCTAGCCTATTCTTTTACACGAGAACAAGGGTTCCTAACTGGACAGTACCGATTGCAGGTTGTGATATCGCCGGCATCGGCAGATGCCTTATGCGTAGTGTACGATGAAGCAGTGCAATTCGATAATTCACCCTGTCGTACCAGTGCGTTTGCGCGTTTCTGCCCCGAAATGTTCCTTTGGCATTCCTTTTGTCAGATAGAAATATTAGGACCACACCAAGAGATCATTTGGCATTATTCGTGTCTTTCTTTTTCATTCCTGCAAAACCAAAAATAAACCATTGTGTTCGTTTATTACTATTAGAGAAAATAACCCGACGCTGGGAGTGCGTCATCTCTTAAAAAAAAACTGACACTGGCAGGGTTGAGGCAAAATAAAATTAAGAAATTCCACAGACCTCCAAGAGAGCCGCAGTTCCCGCCGGAACAGTAATCGACCTCTTGGGTGCAGCATTTATCCACGGCCACCCTGTTAGATCACACCTATTTCATCACACCTAGGAGGTATGATGAAATGGGGCACATTGCACGCATAAGATGTGGTCAGTTGGCGCGAGAAAGCGGTATTTGAAGATCGCGGGGCCTTCGTACCTCCAGTGAGTATGAATAGGTTGTTGGTGTCGTCGTCGTCGTTTTTGTTGGTGAGGACGACGACGATGATGTTGATGATGATAAAAAGCAAAGTAGACACAACGAGCGAAATGAGTTCTTCCAGCCAGCTTTCCATGAGATGAGGGCGCCGTCGCGAGCCTTCAGTGATGCACGGCACTTCCTCCGACACTGGTCTTCCAACTTTGTGGGCACACTGTTGCACCGCAGGACGCTAGGGCGACGACGCCGCCATCTGTGGACGTCGCCGTGACTGCAGCCAACGGCACGGAGGCAGTGAGCACGGCTGCAGCGGACACCCTGCCGCAGCAGCTTCCCAACGGCGCAGGCCCCACGGCTGTGGCGGCGGCGAGCCCGAGCTGAGAGACGCTCTCCACGAGCCGCCAAGCCCACAGGTGTGTAAGACGTAAGAATTCAGCGATGGCCTCCATCCTACGTTGTGCCTACGAATGCTTAGACAACGCTAAACACCACTTCTCAGAGAAATTTCCGTCGTCTTCAGCGAACACAAACATTACTTAGTACAGCGATGGAAAATTGATACAGCGAAACCGTGTCATTGTCATAAAAGGCTAGAACCTCGCTCCACTAGTGATACTTCATGAACAAAATTAATCGGTGTACATTTAAACAGGATGCAGCAGAAGACGCATGTGCTCGCGTTGTTTTTATGTCAAATTTCGTTTTACCAAGCGCTCGGCTAATCTTTGTTTATTGCGTCATTTGTGATCTAGCTAAACGTTGCTGCGTCAGGAAGGATGGTATTTAGCTGACAGTGTTTTCACCGCCACATAAATGCGATTTACATAGTTCTTTTCTTGTTGTTGTTGTATTTTTTTTTATCAAGCCCACTTTAAGACGTGGGCTTTATTCAAATTTCCGTGACTCTTGACGCCATAACGTGAAGAAACTGCTTTTTGTTTTCTAGTTGGGCGTTCCGAATTTCGAAATGCTCACCCTAAATTTAATTCAGCATTTTTTCTTCATGCTTAATACCGACTGTACTAAGCGAAGTACTGCACAAGATTATCTGTCTATACCACGGCGCTTGCCACCATCACGTCGTTTCAGTACTTGTTGCGACTTCTACCATTTGTAGTTGTTTCACTATTTCCTCTTTCCAGTCCTGCTATTACTTCATTTTGCACAATAGCACATTGTTAGTTTGATTCGCTTACAGAGTGCTAAATTTAGAAGCTTGCCGCAAGTTAGGAGATACGACCAGCATTGTAAAAAGTTCGATATTTTCAGAAAATCACGCAGTTGCTGTTGTGTATTTGCGCGACGTTTTGCAAGCAAAACATTTCGCTTACGGTAAGTTTACGGTGTGAAACCGCACGCAGTTCTGTCGGGGTTTTGTCTTTGCCCATCGCGCGTTTCGCGACCGGAAGGCCACGCGCTTGAATATTGTTTCATCTGTTGCCATCTGTATCCTCAAGCCGCAATGAACGCCAGGAATGCCATCAGCAAGGGATAGCTACAAAGAAGAGAACTCTCTCTGATTGTTCAAAAGAGGTTCCTGATGTTCTCTTTACTGCTTCCAAACGACCATTCAAAATCGCACATACTGGTCACTCGGTTTAGAGACAACGCTTTGCACGGTTTGCGCTGTAAAATCGGCGTTTATTCAATTGTCCTTTTGCATAATGCCGGTAAACCCGTGCGCACAATGTGCTTCCGCCACCATCGTGAAGTATAGACGTGCTAGAGGACGCAGGACGCGCGTAGAAAGTCTGTTGGCTAGCTCTGCTGGAGGCCACATTGAGTATGCTGTGGTGGACTGCCGCGCACACAGCGTGTTCGCGCTGCACAACACGACCCAGCAAACGCAAGGCTAGTTCCCCGCAACGGCAGTGCTCCGGCGCTTACACCTCCTCGAATGCGTCGTTTACTACGAAGCGACCGCAGTGGCCGACGTCATTGTTGAGTTTCCTACAATTACTAAGGGAACTCCGCGCTGCGATCATCCCGCCACCGCGAGCATGGTGGGTATAGTATACAAGGATTTGTCTCACCTTCGTGCTTGGCGCTTCATGTGTTCCAGTGGCTTTGTTTATTACGCCTTATCAGTGCCCAAATTGGCCTTAATTTCGTAGCAATCTATACTTTTTTCGTAATGCGGAAGGTATATAAGACTCTGCAAGTACGTATAATCGCTGCTAATTGCAGTGGTTCCGCTTGTCCATGCGTACATGGCGTAATGGTTTTAATGTAGAGCTTCTGTGCTAGAGGTCCTGAATTCGAATCCTGCCGTTGGATAATTTTAATGACGTTTATATAATTATTTATAATGCAGTGCTTTCTGAAAAATGATCCCTTTGCAACGTCCCGAAGTCATTTAAAGCCATAAGGACGAAATTTGGGCCAATCCATGTACTGCTGGCTAAGCTGCACTGCTTGCAGCTCTCGTAGACACTAGCGCCACAGTTCTGTCTAGTCATTGTACGAAACTCGGTGGTTACCCTTGCTTCGGCGCATTGTTCAAGAATGCCTAACTCATTCGTTAAACGTTGGCGATATAGCGGGCGTAAGTTTGCGGGTGAAGTGGAGTTGATGTGTGTAGATAAAGTTCCAGAAACGTCCTATGACAGGAAGCGACGCCACTCCCTTTGTCACTGTATTAACGCGCGGCACTCACTTGTGCCGAAGTTGCAGGGTTGAGGCCCTTTCTTCGAAAGTTAGCGATACAACGCTGGCGGATGAGTACATTTGTTTTATCTTCGAGGAAAGCCGTACATCTCGAAGTGCCGGCAATTCTGGCAATTGTATCAGCGGTTCGTGAACTTGGCCACACAGATTCATTCCATTTCTTAATGTACCAGTCACTATTTTTGCAGCACACGTCTTGCCTCTAACGCTCCACATTTTGCAGCATGAATGATGCGCAGTGTGATCGCGAACACCTAGTCGCATTTCCGACAGCTGATCGCATAGTAGCAAAGCAGAAGCGCCGATGGTTTAGTATTCGTGCGCTTTCGTTGAGGCGCGCGCGACGCGCCGCCGAAAGCGCCATCTCCTTTCTCTAGAGCAAACTGCTCCGCGAAAACGGTCCATAGATACAGACACGCATGGGTACTTCGCCTGAGACGCTCTTTGTGCTTTTTCTTCTTTGTGCTTTCAGTGCTTTGTGCTCTTTCTGATGAAGCATTTTCTAATTGCCGTTGTTTTTATAGTTGCCGTGGGGCCTTCTACTATGCCGTTGTTTCTGCTTGGGCTTTTGAATTTTCTGTTGTTATTAAGGCAAAAGCCTTTAAGGTGGCGGTCCCACTCCGGCGGCACGAACACCCCGTTTTCAGTACTTTTGGAGCAACCACGGCGGCTCTTCTACTTGGGATATAAAGTAGTGGTATATACCATGAAAAAGCCTAATTCTTGCACATTGCAGCTATATATATTATATAAAGAAATTTATGAATGTGATCTAGAAATAAACATTCAAGAACAAGCATGAGATACATGGTTTTTGCGAACTGTGTCTCAGTTGTGACCATATTTAGACGGAACTACCGCATTTGTTGCATTGCGGCTTGCTGTGTAGCTTTAGGACATATTTATCTATTTCCTAGACGAGGCGAAATAATTTTAAATTTTACTTTTTGCATAATTTTCTTTTGAAGATTGCCAAATATCGCAAACTTCTGTCAATAACTACACGCTAAATGAAGCTAAATTTTGAATAAATTGGACTTGAAGGAATGTGCATTTAGGACGCAAAATTTCATTCATGTACCTCAGTAGCGCACCCAGGATCTCTGCCAGGGGGGGTTGACAGTTTGCCAATACCATCTAAACAGCACTAATTTCAATTTCTTCACGGGAAATTGTCAAAAAATGCGCTTTTTGCAAGTGTGCAGACGATTACGCGTCTTACATCTTAGTTGCAGTACTCAAATGCGCAAGGAAAGAAAAGGGGTTAAACGAAAGGTGGGGGGGGGGGGGGGCGATGTGGTTAGGTCGGCCTCAGAGGGGGGTTACAACCCCCGAACCCCCCCCCCCCCCCCTTCGGTGCGCCACTGATGTACCTTCATTCGGCTCATGCTCGCGGTCGCGTCCGTCCAAGCGCTGGAATCGTGCCAACTGTGGCCTCTCCTCTGCACAGCGGCGCAACCACCTCCCCTCCTTAGCGACCGGCGCGCCGGTGGGGGGCGCAGCTGTGCATAGCAACCGTTACGTCAAACAGCAGCGGTAGAACGAGCGCGCGCGCGTCGTCGGTGGCAGCTGCACCGCCGCTCCTTCGCCAGACGTCTCGTTTCAGTCGATTGAGTGAGACGCATGGCTCCGAAGCGGCCCAGTGATTCCGCGCCAAGCGGTTCTGGGAAGAGGCAGCGGACGCCGGATTCCCCCAACACCAAACGCCAGAACAAGCAGCGAATGCGCATGCGACGACTGAACATGTCACCAGATGCGAAAGCAAGGGAGGCAGAACGGAAACGCCAATAGCGACTGATTAGATCGCCTGGTACCAAAGGCAGGAAAGCAGAACGAAAGCGGCAGCAGTGACAGGCGATATCGCCGAACACCAAAGCAAATGAATTGGAGCGCAGATGGCAGCAGCGACTGACCATGTCACCGAACAGCAAAGCCAGGGAGGCGGAACGAAAGCGGCTGCAGTGGTTGTCGCAACCAGGCCCATCAAGAAGCGGTCTAGCACAAGTGACACACGCCTACTAGAGGGTACATATACCATAGAACATGGCAGTGGCGTAGCCGGAAATTTTGTTCCGGGGGGGGGGGGGGGGGGGAGGGAGGGTCTGGCTCAAGTTGCAGCGCGGCCTCCTCCTTATGGAAGTTGTCGAGGCATCAAATACATGAAGAATAACTGCATTGCCAATGACATTGTATATTTGATGCTGCAAACGAATTATTGAACGCTACACACTGTCAAGACAAGAAAATTATGTATTTTTTCCTAAAAGAATATATTCGTATGTCCCAAAGATTGTGGCAGAATTAGCTGATATCAATGCTTCCGCGTTTTTTTTTCTATTTAATAAGTAAAAAAAATATCACGCGAACTTTAGAAATATATCAGTTCAAAACCAGCAAAGCAGTGCATGCAGCTGATATGAAAAACTTAAAGGCCATAAAATTAACAAGTTGAGGATAAATATTTTTGATAAATCTTTGTCATTCAACAACTTTGTTTACATTTTTGTACATATGCAACTGCCAGGGAAAAACCTCAATGATGCTGTCCTTCGTTGCGATGGATTGCGCAGGAGCAGCTGTTACTGGTCGTATATTGTAATTGCACCGAAATTATAGTCGCAACAGTGAGTACATATAAAAAGCAGGAGTTCCGCAAAATATACATTAGAAATGCGAAGATAGAATGGAATATACAAATGCGAAGATAAACGGCAAGAATGTGTCGCGTGAAACGAAGTTCACGGCTGGTATACACAAACCCTCGCAAAAAGATATTTAAATATACGTATAAGTCTGCAATAAAACTACGTATCTAAGGAAACGTCACTGTATATAATGCGTGAAACAAGACAAATAAACATGTTGCGCAGTCACAGATAGTAAACTTCACGCATACGAGAAGAAAGACAGACGATCCAGGCAAGAACAAAACTATGATCTCCGAAATCGTGATATGCATTTGGGCCATGCTGCGGTCGCGACAGCACCATGTGGCTAAAATAATAGAAAAAGAATGCAGAAATCAATACGAAAATGCACATTTTAACTGCTTGCACGGCGGCAACAATTATTCTGCACCCAAAATTAAAGAGGGGTATTGCTTCGTTTCAAAAAAGAAGTAAAAGCATGTAGTTAAGAAGGAAAGAAAAGGACAAACGATAGCCACAGATGACGCGGCAAGTTGATTTACCCAGCATCCGAGTGCGTTTTGGGGAAACACCGCGTTTGGCGGGCTTTCAATGAGCAAGGTCGGTCAAAATTGGTTACTGATGTCCCTGTAATTTTTGTATTCGCATGATAATTTTAATCATCATGCTAACTGTTACAATAAACGGTGAAAATTTATGTGGTTTTAAAAGCTAATGAACAGTCATACGTTTTCATAATTACGAGTTTATATAGGAACGTGAAGAAACAGATATCTTTACATGCATTGTTTTTTCTGCTTGGCTATCTAAACGATAAACTTCACTCGGCGGGGAAGTTTAGCGAAGCATTCAATAACTTCGGACACGTTGATGGCGACGCCTATGTGGGCGTATAGAAGCGCCAGCATAACCATGCGTTCCTCAGACATTGTAGAGCGCAAGTGGTTTTTAGTAAACTCATGTTTGAAAATCTCTCTGCGCTGGCAGTGGCACTGGAACGGTGACTAGAATCTGCAGCAGTTTGTACACATGTACATTTAACCTGCAGTCTTGATGAGAGAGTGCATCTATTCCTGTGATAAAACCTAAAAACTTTTCTTCGATATCGTTTCCTCAGCACCACGCTCGACAAGAGAGACAGCGGCCCTTACGGAAGCCAAATTCTTGGTCCTGTCCCAGCCGACGTCGGAACGAACTGCTTTAAAAGCTCTAGTACCACTTTTAAAAGAAACAGGACTTAGTGAAAAAAATAGAATGTGCGGACTGATACGTTTATTTTTCTTTCTTTTAATCTTCCCTTGTTTTCTCATCTTTTCTGCCCTTACCCCATCCCCCTGTGCAGAGTAGCCAATCGGACACTTAACCTGGTTACCCTCTCTGCCTTTCACCTCTTATTTTCCTTCCTTCCTTCGATATTGTTGACATCCTTGTTTAGGTACCTTGCACAAACAGTAAGCTGTTCGATTCCACCAATATCCATCGTTTCGTCAGCAAGTACGGAGAAGCAGCCTGCAGCGTTCACTTTTGCATCTAGGCTTTCTTTGATAATTTCACCACAAATTTCTATAATTTGGTTTTGTACGTCTGGTTTAAATACGAGGCTTTACTGGAGCAACTTTCCAAATGGTCCTTCAGATATGTATCTCCACAATCGGCTAGCATGCGAAGAAGCGCTCTGGAAATACCAGTATTTTCAGCGGAGGCTTTGCTTAAATCCACAGGACCAGTGTCCCTATCGCCACGAAGAGACAGACCTTGCCGCCCGCCAAAAAGAACTGTCTCAAATTTAATAGGCCGTTAACTTTCTTCTGTTTTCTCTTATTTTACTTGCCCTGGTCCAGCTGATCGATCACATTAGGCGCGCTTCCTGAAAATGTTTGGAGAAAATTATCAGATGCCAGCTGACAGTCACGGTGATATTTAATATTTTAGTGTGTGTGGAAGATTGCGAGCGCGTGCTTCCTTCCTTTTCAGGAACAGCTTGTACACGAGGGCTCCCGTGCGCGCATGTTGGCCAAGTTTATAAGAATATTAAACCTATAAGTTCCAGAATTGAAAATCAGAAGCACGCCTTTGGAAATGTCAGTGCACCTTTCGTGTCAAAAGTTTATGAGAACTTTATGCCCATCAAGCTTCGGAATTGAAATCCATGCGCTCCATAGATTCCGGGGCCGCGGCGAGATGCCGCGACGCGCCCGCTCGCTATCGAAAAGCCCTTGAAACTTTGTGCTCGGCTGGGGCTCCTTAGGTTAGGTGAATCCAGGTGCATGGGCGTTGCCACGAAATCCAGCCCGAGTTCGCAATGTTCGCGCCGAAATGTCTTTTCGAGCGTCAAAAAGACATTGTAGACAAAATCCAGAATGATTCCCGGTGCCGGTGGTTGTTTTGGTCGGCGGTGCATGACAGCACGAAAAAATTTCAGGGGGGGGGGGGGGGGAGGGGCTGAAGCCCCATCAGCCCCCCCCCCCCCCCCCTGGCTACGCCCCTGCAACATGGTATACGCAGTGGGTTGACCACGAGGCTTTCGCCAAGCACACTTTAGAATTTCCAAAGTGTCTTCGGTAATATTTATACTGGCAATATCCTATCTTCTTTATTGAAATACAGATTTCTCTCAATTGTCGCATGCACTTCTTTTTTACAACATAGTTTTGTATTACCTACTATTTTACTGCATTTGTTCTACTCGCTACATTTGTTTTGTACTACCCACTCCTACCTAGGGCCTGATAATCGGGCTGGCAGTACCAAATAAAATTTATAAATAATCCCTCACAATGGCAGCCGAAAACCAGCATCGCTGGCCGGCAGCACAGGTTTGTCGGCTTTATGGAAGTCCCCTATAAGTAGTGGAACAAACGTTCGACAATCAAAGTCGATGTATCATGGGGTGAATAGCGCACCCTTCAGCATCAACGCAACAATGAGCGAATGCTAATTTTAAATGTATGAGTCCAGGCATTGCGAAATCTCGTGGTCACGTTGTTTGTTCTTGCAGGGGCACTGACCCACATCATCACCATGGTGCTACCACCCTCAGCCTCACGGCCGGCTCCAGCTGCGCGACCCGCCCTGCGGCAACCTCCCCGCTCGGCCTAAAGATGGCCCGGGCCTTCCAAGGCGGCGGAGGCGGCAGCAGCCAACCCTTTGAGGCATGCCTGCCCGGTGCCGCCACCTAGCGACTGATACACCAGTGCATCCTATCCTTCCCGGAGGGGCGCTTCCGCCTCCAACGGACACCACACTTGGCCGGCCCCGCTTTGTATGCACTAAGGCCGCGCCAACAGTTCCTCCAAGTAGCGGAAGCGCGTGTTGGACTGCCTTTTGGATGATCGGTTGGGTGCAAAGAGAATGCTACGACCTCCTCTCGCCTGTCTTAGCTATTCAAGATTGCGGCCACCGGCAGCGGAGAAGTGCACAGTGTCCGCCTTCCGAAACCTACCCGACCCTCATAGCATGTCGACCGACCGCAAGCGCGATGTGAACGTAAACACGCGTCCTTAATGTTACCGTGATTCTTTACCATAGGGGGGATCTGATTCTTTTTTTTTTCTTTTTTGCTGTTTAAAAACTTCGCCGTCGAGCGAATGAAGGACCCGTGTTCTTTGGAACAGGTTGGCAGATACTGAATACTGAGTGCAAAAAAAAAGTCTGACCTTCATGTGTTCTTGCAGTGCGCCGTGAGTGTTTTGGCTGTTCTTATTTTAAAATGGACTTGTGCGTGCTTCTGCCTTCGGCAGGTCTCTACGAGGTTGTTGAAGTTGATTGTTGTCATTGCTTTCTTGTACATTGTTATCATCTTGACTTTACATGTTCTCTGCCCTTTCTTAGGAGGATGGTTTACGTTGACGTTGCCGGTTTCATTCACTAATGCGAGAAAAATAATGTGTTCCTGTTCAGTTTTCAACCCGTAAGCGATAACATCTCTGAATAGACGCACATTGGTGTAAGCACTTAAGTGCTGGATGACTATCGGCTTCTGTACAGCCACTTTGGAGCGTCACTGCCTGTCAATAGCAAATTATGCCCCAGTTTAATTATACCTCATGCTTCGCATTTACACCACTCGCGCACGCGTCAAAGATAAATCCTGCTGTTGTCGTAATACGAAGCGGCACATTTGCTTGCAGGTAAGTTTACTCCTTCAGAAAGAGCGGTAATGATAGCGAATTGGTTTACCGTGGAAGATGACGAACCTCCCGCGCAGGACAGCGTTGGTCACTGTCTTCAACTATTCGCTGGGTGGCTCCGTTGTTCTTTTCCTCTGTAGGTTGTGTTTTAAATTGCAATTGCACAATTGCGCCTCGTTAATGAAACTGAACATCGTCGCTTCAAGTTGAAGTATACGACGGTCGCGGGCTTCCCGTAGTGTTTGACACGCAACCTCCATTTGCACACGTCCCATAGATGTATAGGACACTGATACGCAGGTTCGGCGTATCAGGGAAGGGAAAAATATTTCATCGCCATTTTCGCTGTCTGCGTACACTTCCCGCAGTTACCAAAAGGGCAATTTATTTTCGAGTGCTAGTGGGAGGCCATCGAGTCCGATACAGTTCGGGGACACTGGGGCAGTTTGATCAACAGGGACACTATCACGGTGACGTTATCCGAAAGGGTAGTCCGTTTTTCAAGTGTTACAGCATCCCTCGCTTAATTTCCTAAAAGATAATGCACTCGCCAGCTGTTCTAGTGCATAATGCATTCACGAGCAGTCGTTATATAAAACTATGCGAGGCTCCGCCTGACTCACTTGACATGGACGTGCCTTGCGATGAAATTAGTAGAAGCCTCGCATGTGCGGTTTCGTGCCTAAAATTAAATGAGGCACAGACGTCAGCCAGTCTTAGAAAAAGGAAAAATATTATTGAATGATCCAAGTGGCAGGTGATTACGGCATTCTTCGCAGTGGCAATTCAAATGGTCTGCATAATTTTTACATATATCATCCCAAAAAAGTTTTCAAGTGTACACAGCGATCCCCTGCTCTCTTCGCTTTTGCATTTCAGCCGCAAAAGCAGCTGCTGTCGCTGTGGCTGGCAACTGTTTCGTTTTTCGGTACGTGAAGCATAGGCATTTTTGTCGGGGACATTTCACTCGCCAGCTGTTCTAGTCAGCCCCCTTTTCATGCACGATAGTCGGGGTCGCCAACTCCACGCACTCCCAGTAAGTGACAGTGTGCAATGGTGATCCTTCGAAGTTCGGTAATCCAAAGAAACGTTTATTATTTGATCCCGTCTTTATACTAATATATTGTATTTTTTGTAAGTTTCAACCGCGCATTATTTTGTGTGCGTAGATGGACCGCTCAGAATTTTATTTTTGTGATCTATGAATTGAGACATCGGACCTGGAGTCCGAGGTGACGCTTAACTGCTCTCCGGACATCGTGGAGTGAGCGTGTTTGAAAATGCCAAAGCAGACCATGTGACACGTGCGTCGTGTCCAGACTGCACCTTTGACCCAAGTCATGTGAGCCGTGCGGAACAGACAACGGCGCAATACTTTGCTTTGCCCTGGCAGGAAACAGCCTCTGAGGCAAACTGCAAGTTTTACGATGTGGTGCATATTATACGAGAAGAGATGCTCTATCAGCACAGTCATGTAGCCCTAACAGTCGAGGCTCCTGACTTTTTTTTGTTTTTTGGTTGAAGTTCTTGGTTGATGATCTTAGGAGCGGAAAATGCGGCATGTTCCTGCGGCAGTGTTAAGCATTAATAGGAAACAACATGCACGCAGTTTACCTCTTTTGCATGAACGCCAAGTCCTGACTTTAGAAAATTCGTGAAATCGGTTGAAGTCCTGAAATGTCCACTCGAACGCTCAGCGCACGAAAATCGCCGACTTCCCTGCCGCGCTGTGTGCCCCTCATAGGGGTCTAACTGCAACAAACATTTTTGTGCACCTTTAGAGACCCATACACTCTATAAAGCGTCTCGGTGCAGTGTCTACCCCCAGTTCACTTGTTACACTCAAATATATGGACGTTGAATATACAGCTGTAAGCGCTAAATATGTGTTTCCCCCCTACATTGCTTTACGGAAAATGCCGTATCTGGCTCTGAAGCCACACAACCACAAAACATTCAGAACTCGTCGGAAGGCATTGTGGGAACTATGAACGTGATGTTGGCTGTCGTGTCGACGTATAGAACGCTGCGTGGCGCGGGACGTGCTCTTCTGGCGTGGTCTGACAAAGGCTACAATCTATGGAGGAAAGGAAGCCGAGCCGCTTCGATTTTCGTGATCGCAATTTGCAGCATTGTGTGCGCGTTCATGAACTCTGAAACTGTTTAAACGTGTGGACGTGTATTTTTGTTATGTGCGTGACAAGTGTGCTGGTGGGCAGTCCGTCATGAGGCAGTGGTGCAGACCCCAGAAGCTCAAGAAAAAAAAAAACGTGTTCACCGTGCGGCGCGACGAGGAGTCATTACGTTGTGGAGAGGCTCACATTTCAAAACAAGGCGTCGCGTTGCATTCAAACTGTGTCCAAGGTTGTTGCTCAGGAGTTGCATGTTTGTAAACAGCAGGAGCATTGCGACGTCGAGTTCAGGTAAAAAGAACAGACGCGTACACTGGCTATCCGCCGCTTCGGTATCAGCCACGTTTAATTCCATTTCGCAGCAAATTGCTAAACATTGTCCAAGAGTGTTCATCTTGCCTTTTGTCACGAGTAACACTAGTTCAGCTCTTCCTAATCACGTAAATCAATCCCGCAAGCTCTTCCGCGTTCACCGCACATTGGAGAAACCATTTGTCGCCTAACAAAATGAACGGCAGCTCGTTCGCACTTCTGCGGCGTTGCTTACTGTGTGGATCGTAATAGCCAAGCTTGAACGCCTACCGTCACAGAGCCTGCCGATGTTCGACCACGTAAAATATTTCAGAAACAAAATCGAAATCGTACTTACCAGACTTATCATAAACACTTGAAATTTTTACTAAAACAAAATAGATCTCATTCGAATCGGTTCATCAGGGGCAACGAATTGCGAGTTAGGTGCGAGATTCACAGTTGCCAATCCCTGATGCGTCTTCGACGTCCTCGATCCTAGCTCGAGTGAACGTAATGCACATCTCTCGTTTAGTGCGGTGGTACATACTGTTGGAGCAGCAAATGCGCACGTGGCATCACTTACGAATGCTGCGTCAGCCGTGAATCAATCCGTTCAACGTGTGCTCCGTACGGTGAATACATGTCAAAGTATGTACGGGGAACCACTGCCAGGTGGGCTGTTCCCGGGACGAAAGACACGTTTCGAGCGTGCCTTCCGAGAGGCCCCAGTCACGAAGCGGGAAACGGTTGTGGAGTGGACGTGACACCTTGCTCCAGAGAAAGGTACAACGGTGCAGAGTATGTGAGCGGCTGTCTAGCAGCCGTGGCAAATTATGGCAAATAGTGTCCAAACGAATGGTGGTGGGGAAAATGTCTTTATTTCAAAAATCAAATGCGGGACAAAAGACTAAGGGAAGAGATGACACGGGTGCAGTGTCGCCCGTGTCATGTGTTTGCAAGCTCTTTGCCACATTCTGTCGTCGTAGCAACACGCCCGGCTAACGACAATTTAGCCCCGGCTACTCTTCAGCCAGCGTACGACGCTGGCGTGCCGAGTTGCTCCGGTCGGTTCGTGCAGTCACGTGGTCTGTCCCCAGCCGTTTCCCACCCCGTGGACGCAAGCAGCCCAACAGACGACGACGCGCAGAGCGCCGCGCCGAAGGATGACGCGCGCGCTCCGGTCCCACGTGGACGGTCGTGCGCGTCTGCACAGACTCACTATGCAACGTTGGCCCCGCGTCTGCTCCTCTGATCCGCTGTGAAAACGCCTCCCTTCCCCGACGTGGCCCGCCCTCTCTGTCTTCTGTGTAGCCACGGCGTAATACACTTCGTATTCAAGCTGCTGTGTAAATTGAGGAATAAAATTATGCGGCACTAGCGGCATCCCTGTTGACCAAAATTCCTGTGACCGTGTGCTTTACTGTCTTCTTTATTTTATTTTACAGGAGCAGAAAAATACACGTGCATTTGTTCAGCGCAGTAAGCGTAATGTACGAGAGCTCTAGCCATGTGTGCAGACGCGCTCATATGCCTATCTCGGTAGGAAGTATTTCTTCTCACTCAAGGGTCTCTCTGCTGAAGAAAAGATAACGAAGATGAGAAACCAGAAAGTGGGTCGATTGATGAAGACTGAGACTTGTATTGCGCATCTTAAGCGAATATCAATGCGTTAGCGTTAGGAGTGTCAAAGTTGAAAAAAGTATTTGTGTGCGATGTTTGGGAAGCCGGTCACGTGGTAGATGTATATGGGAGAACTTGGAAGACCGTCTATGTATACAGGGTGTCGTAACTATCATGCAGCAAGATTGAAAGTTATGCAAATGCCACGCAGCTGGACAGAACCAAGATAATGTTGTTTGCCGCCGCTTGGAGATACTAGGATTATTTTTTGCATTCCACCTAATTACTTAATTAGGCGGAACAAGCCCGCGAATACACGCAACATTGCCCCGTGACTGGCCGCTCGAGGCACTCCTCGTGCATTCGCGGGCTTCTTTCACGCTCGGAAAAAGACTTTTATGTAGCACTTATTGAGCAATAGAGATATATAACTGGAGTTTTCATGCTGCTCTACAATTTTAATGACACTTTTCACCTAATTATAATGTTATAGAAGTTAATTAATTAATACTTATTAAGTAATTAGGCGGAATACAAAAAATAGAGCATCTTCAAGCGGCGGCAAACGACATTACCTTGGTTCTGTCGAGCTATGTGGCATTTGCATAATTTTAAATCTTGCTGCATGATAGTTGGGACACCCTGTATATTAGGTGGCATGTTATTATATATATATATATATATATATATATATATATATATATATAACGCCATGTAATGCTACCGCATTTCTATTGCATTTAGCGCTAAATGTCCACTGATTTTCTTTTTTTAATGGACGGCTATGCAAAATTTCTGAACAGCCGTAGTTCTCCAGTAATCCTTGCCCTCGTGCAAGGCCTATATATGCCCCGCACATACGGAGCTCTATAATCAGGAAGAAAGTACTGAACTGGTCTATAATGCAACTATTCCGTTGGCTCGATCGATTCTATTCCTCATTATTCCCCGCTCACGACCACACGATCCTGGTGATACGAATAGGCAGAGCGCCCTACACCCCACTGTCGAAGGGTGAAAAGGAAAACACCGTAATAGAATCGTTACACTATCCCTGCCCTAATTTCAGCGAAACTTCCAAGGAATACTAAAGAGCACACCGGTTTGTTCGCGAGTGCGCAGCGTACTCGGGGAGAAGGAGGAGCGCCGAACTGCTTCAATTTCTTTTACGGCACAATCTTCGGGATCGGCCCACATTTGGTCGTATGACGGCGTGTTAATTAATTTTCAAGAATTTCTGGGGTTTTACACACCAAAACTAAGACCTGATTATGAGGCATGGCGCAGTGGGGAAAAGCGTCCGTGACGAAACGGTTACAGCATCGGGCTTCTGTACCAGAGGTCCTCTTTTCAAATACGGCTTATTTATTTACATCAATATATACAGATAGGTTACACGTGCCTATGCCGTGCTCTACGGGAGTAGTAAGCTCGCGCATGCGCAGCTTGCTGGCGCCGATAGCTGATACGCAGCGTCGTGTGGTGCAGCGACGCTCGCGGGTCGGCTCAGTGACATGTATCGTGAAATAAAGCGTTCTTCCACAAAACGTTGGGGAAGAAAATACAGACACGAAGGAGACGACACAAGGGAAGGTAATTACAATTTCATTACATGTGATTTCATATCAAGTACCAAAGCGCAGCCGTGCACAGCCACCTAAATGTTCTACCTATTTAATAGAAAAGATTAATTGAAGGGTGTCTTGAATTTATCTTTTTTATAAAGAAGTACCGTTTTTATATGGTTGTCCGCATGCGCTGTTGAGCTGTGGCGGCTGCATCGAACGTTAATTGCAAGTCAGCGCTCTCTCGGTTGTGTTCTTACTTGCCCGTCCTTTCACGCCGTTTAGACATGTATCATTATTTGCCGCGGAATGATCACATGCATATTCGTGAATTCCTAGAACTGGCCAGCGGCAGCTCAGGACAATCGAAATTTACTTACAACTGTGGGTTGCGTTACTTTCAGTTTATCTAAATTGCCGCGGGCACACCAGGAGTACGGAAATTTGTTATGAACCGATTTCAATTACCTTACTTAGACGCATAATATGAGCGCCGTCATCTTGACGTCTCCGTACATATGCTTTCAGCTGTGCTTGGCAGAGCGCCGTTCTGCTGCCTATACCTGGGAACAGCAAAGTGAGGCAGCCCAGACATTGCAAAAGCGCACTCGCTTTTAGTCAACACGCGCAATGATTCGGCATTATTGACAAGACCAGCATGGTGGTGGCGAGAAGCAGAGGTAGAACACCGGGCTTCTAATCTGAAGGTTGTAAGTTCGAATCCTCCTCCAGTCCACTACATTTTCAGGCATGGAGTGGCGCTTGACACCGGCAAAAGAAAATCGCCGAGAGCTAGTGGGGCTATACGAGTACAGGTGCAACCAAATTGGGAATGCCCACTAAGCTTCAACAAAGGCACTCCCTCACCAGAACAGGAATTCACCTCCCTGGTTCAGTATTCGGTCACTACCTTCCTCATGACTCTTGCGATTAACCCATGGCCCTCAGTGCCCACCGGCTGCGGAGCACCTCACCAAGGCGGTGGTCAGACCTGCGACGTGGCAGAGAGTGCTAGGAATCTTTGGGTCCGGACAGGCCGCCACTGGAAACTGAACCTGGCAACGTTCAACACGCGCACCCTCTCCAGTGAGGCTAGCTTAGCAGGGCTGTTTGAGGAATTATCAGGCATAGCCTGGGACGTTATTAGCCTTAGCGAGATTAGAAGAACTGGTGAGGCTTATACAGTGCTCATTAACGGCCACGTCCTCAGCTACAGAGGTCTTCCGGAAAGGAGATAATATGGGATAGGATTTCTAATCTATAAGGACATAGCGGGCAACATTGATGAATTCTACAGCCTTGATGAGAGGGTAGCAGTAGTCGTAATGAAGCTGAATAGGAGGTATAGAATAACGGTACACGATGGTGAAGAAATAGAAAAGTTTTATGAAGATGTTGAAATAGCGATGAGAAAGGTGCAAACTCAGTATACTGTAGTCATGGGCTTTATGGACCTAATAAAGAAACGACGAGGCATTAAAATGTCCAACTCAAGAGATCAGATAGAATTAATTGAACTGTCAAAACTGATCAGCAAGAAGAAAGTAAGGGATATTCAAATTATACCGTGGGAAAGGTTGAGGAAGCAGTACAAAATGGACGCAGTATAAAATCAGTGACCAGAAAACTTGGCATAGCACAAGGCAAGATGTATGCATTGAAAGATAAGCAGGGTAATATCATCATCAATTTCAATGATATAGTAAAATTAGCGGGATAATACTGACTTATATATATATATATATATATATATATATATATATATATATAATACCCAGAACAGTCACGCGACCTTCATTCGAAGTAGTGATGAACAGGATACAGAGGCTCCTTCTATAACTAGTAATGAAGTTAGAAGGGCCTTGCAAGAAATGACCAGCGGCAAAGCGGCAGGAGCTGCAATAACAGTCTATTTAATCAAAGATGGAAGAGACATCACGCTTGGAAAGCTCGCCGCCCTTTATTCGCAATGCCTCATGACTTCAAGTGTACCAGTGTTCCAGAAAGCTGGAAGAACGCCAACATTAGACTCATCCATAAGAAGGGAGACGTTAAAGAATTGAAGAATTATAGACCCATTAGCTTGCTTTCAGGGTTGCATGAAGTATTCACCAAGATAATTTCCAAAAGAATCAGGGCAGCACTTGACTTCAGCCAACCAAGTGAACAGACTGGCTTCAGGAAGGGATATTCTACGGTGGATCATATCCACGTCTTCAATCAGGTAATCGAGAAATCTGCAGAGTACGATCATAGCCTCCTATATTTTTAAAAAAATATAGGAGGCTATGGTACGATCAACCTCTCTGTATGGCTTTCATAGATTATGAAAATGCATTTGATTCAGTAGAGATACCAGCAGTCATAGAGGCATTGCGTAATCAAGGAGTAATGTTAGGCATACGTGAATATCTTAGCAAACATCTACAAGGATTCCACAGCTACCTTGGTTCTCCACAAGAAAAGTAGAAAGTTGCCCATCAAAAAGGGGTCATGCAAGGAGACACAATCTCTCCAATGCTATTCACTGCAAGCTTAGAAGAAGTATTCAAGCTCTTAGACTGAGAAGGCTTAGGAGTGAGGATCAACGGCGAATATCTCAGCAACCTTCGGTTTGCAGATGACATTGTCCTATTCAGCAACAATGGGGACGAATTACAACAAATTAGTGATGACTTTAACCGATAAAGTGTAAGATTGGGGTTGAAGATTAATATGCAGAAGACAAAGATAATGTTCAATAGCCTGACAAGGGAACAAGAATTCAGGATCGCCAGTCAGCCTCTAGAGTCTGTAAAGGAGTACGTTTAACATTGCGAATATGTTACTCACAGGGGACCCTGATCATGAGAATCAAATTTACAGAAAAATAAAATAGGGTTGAAGTGCATACGGCAGGCATTACCGAATCCTGACTGGGAACTCACCAATGTCGTTGAAAAGAAAAGTGTGCAATCGTTGCATTCTACCGGTGCTAACATGTGGGGCAGAAACTTTGAGGTTAACTAAGAAGCTCAAGAACAAGTTAAGGACCACACAAAGAGCGAGAAAACAAAAAATGTTAAGCCTAACGATAAGAGACAGGAAGATAGCGGTGTGGATCAGAGAGCAAACGGGGATAGCCGATATTCTAGTTGACATTAAGAGGGAAAATGGAGCTGGGCCGGTCATGTAATGCGTAGGATGGATAACCAGTGGACCATTAGACTAACAGAATGGATGCCGAGAGAAGGGTGGTGTTGGTGGTGTTGGTGGTGACTTGTAGCAACAGGCAGGTTTAGCCTGGCGATCAAGGCCGGCAATTACTCCACTCGAGCGTCCCTTACAGTATCGCTGAAGGGTTTCACCATATGTCTATCAAACCAGTCTCTCTTAGGAATTCCATAAGGAGACATGTAGTTTCTTTGCGGGCTATAACTGATCCCTCGGGAAATATAAGGTGTTGCAGGTATGCATGCGGAAGGTCCTTTTTTTTTTTGCAGATTCTCCAGGAGAACGTCCCTGTCATCTTGGAATTTCAATCGCAGTCGAGGACGGCAGAAAACTAGGTGGGGTGATGAAGTTAGGAAATTTGCAGGCGCAAGTTGGAATCAGCCAGCGCAAGACAGGGGTAATTGGAAATCGCAGGGGGAGGCCTTCGTCCTGCAGTGTACATAAATATAGGCTGATGATAATGATACAAAAGTGCAAGAATGAAAAACTTGTCTAGCATACCTGATGAAACAAAGCAAGCTAGGTGACTGTCACCGTCCCGTTTCAAAGGGAATGACAATTAATTATCATCATCATCATTTAGCATCGTATTTGACATGTGCAAATGTCCCATCATGCCATTTGTCAAGCGATGTGACATGCGCGCCCCGTAGCGTCGATACGAGCGAACATTGCATTGCAGTTGCGCTATATTTCACCAGGTATCTCGACATGCAGCAGTTGCAGGCTGCATGTAACTAAATCTGCTTAACTCAAGTGGGCTAGGTGACTATTTGTCACCAGCCCGTTTTGAAGGTGTTACGATTCACTTTGAGCGGCCATGCATGCCCGGACCACGTGTAAACGCATGGGAAACGGCGTGCCTAACGATCTCGCTCGTCAACATGAACAGACGTGTCCGTCACATGGGTGAGACTAATGTGCGAAACCTGCCGAGCCGCCTTGCGACCATCTCACTCCCGCTGGGGACGTTCACTCCGTAACGGTCACCCACCCTCACTACTTCGTCTGGTTTACCCTGTCCTGCAGTGGGGGCAGAACAGGGGGAGAGTGCCCGGATGGTGGAGGGTATAAGAAAGCTAGCAAGCAGCCCCGTGGAGAACACTTTTGCTTTGCCCTAGCGTGCAGGAGCACGCACGCTGAACGCTTCTTGTATGTTTTCTTTGGAGCACACCGCTCACCCGTCACGATGTATTAAACTCGTGTTATTTGTTTTTACGTCGCCTCGTCTTTCCTGCCGGAACCTCTCCGATGGTCAATCTGGTTCGAGCTCCAAGCAGACCTTGTTAAAGGTTTACCAAACCCCGGCCCGTAATAAAAGGGATGCCAATTAACCATCATCGTCAACAGCATCGCATCGCGCCACGGGTCAAGGGATGTGACATGTACGTCATGTAGTCTGGATGCCTGTGTTTACGCTTCGGTACGCATTATGGCGCCTCCTCGCAAGGTACGAACCTCTGCTGAAGAGGCGAATCGTAGAGGTACGCGCGCGGCTGCAACCAGGCGACGTCGGGCTCCACAGACCGCGGTGCACAACCTGACGTGTTACGGCGCAAGCCACAGCTCGCCGTCGTCGCCGGGCGGACAGTTCAAATTGTTCTCGTAAAGACAACATCGCCGTGAAGACCCTGTAGTGCGTGGTACAGTAAACTCCGATGGAGCGGCTTCTCCAGCTTACACTGTGATTGCGCTGCTTGTGCTGCGCAGGCACACGCAGCAGAGTTACAGCGTAAGCTGGAGAAGCCACTCAAGAGTAGCTCCAATTTCGGCACCACGCACAACAGGGTCTTCGCCGCGAAGTCTCTTCGCTTCGTTGATGGAAATAGGGAGGGAAATAGTTTCGACATTTAGACAGCACATCCAAGCCATGTTCAAGCCTTATGAACTACATAGCGCACACGAAGGAAGAATTTTAAGTGGTTATCGATAATAACACCAATAAATTTTGTCTCACGAGATTGTGTTATAGTATGGTTATTGTGAATGACATCTGAATGGACAGTCGTTTTCTCTTTTAACAGCGGAGCTGTTTAAGCTCTTGATTGCGCCGCGTAGTGCGAACAAAAACTGCTCCTGGCTATGACGTCACCGCGCGTTGCCTAGCAACCACCTCGCGGAGCGGAGTCTGCTTCGCCTCCTCTCCGTGCCGTGCACATGTTGCCTTGACATGGGAGGTTAAGGAGAGGAAAGAAGAGCATGAGCACGGCACGCGCAATTCTTGGGAAAGGGAAAGAGAGAATGAGAGCGAGAGAGAAATTGTAGCAGCACCAACGAAGCAACGCGCAGAGCTGCTGCCGACGCCGTCCGCGGTTCCCCGTTTCCCCGCGTTCGCGCCGAACGCGCGCAGTGTCCGTGACTGCAGCAGGCGCCTCTGGCGGCGGCTCGACAGGTTTCGACCAGCCACGCCCCAGCAAGTGTGGAGACGCAGCTTGGCCGTGACGTCACCGGGAAGATAAAGCTCGGAGCCACCACGACGGTGGCATAACTCTCGTTGACTCTGTGGTGAGTACATGTAGCCTTGACATGGGACGACAAAAGAAGATCCGGACACCTGAAGAAGAAGCCGCTCATCTTGAAGCGAGTCGTACGGCCAAGCGAGAATCTGCGCGTCGGCGGCGAGCTGATTCGGAATACCGTACCTAGTAGCACTTCGCATCACCCAGCAAAACTTAGTAAAACCGGGAACAAGCTAGGTCGATCACCAGCTCCACTGTTTACTCCAGCCCACCACTAGTGCAAGCTGCCCACATTTTTCAGAATGAAATAAGATAAAAAAATGTGGTTGATCCCTCTTATATAGGAATCGGTATAGAACACGAAAGTGAAACGTGTCTTCACAGAAGTAGTGTAATGTTTATTGCACATTGATATATAATGTCTATTGGTGTTTTGTGGCTAAAGCGCCCTTAGGCGTTGATGCACCCACGCTGACGCCTGGTGGCACGTCTCCTCCATCACGACTACCAACGTCGATGACCATGAGCAACCGTCGTGCATATGGAAGCTGCACTACGCTGCACACGCTAGCACAACGCGAAAGACGAAGCACGTAACTGACACACTAATACAACGCGCAAGACAAAGCACGTAACTGAATCGTCACCGAGTCAAATCAGCGCGTACAGCGCGTCGTAATTGCAGCCTCCGCGATCAACTTCAGAAACATTTTCAGAGCTAATTGCGGAGGCCACGCTCCGCTGTGCTGAGTACGGTGAACGCCACCTAGGTGGCGTTGGTAGTGCTTCTTGATGCCAGCGTCCCTTCGAATGCTGGCATCAAGGCGTCGTAGTGCTGAGACCACCGAAGCGTTCACTGTCGGTGCGCGTTAGTGTCATAATGCAGTACTTCTCTTTTCTGCTCGTAGGCGGCGGCACCGCCCCGAGCAAGAGCGCGGGTACACGGAGGAGTGTTAGATATATAAGGCGCGTCTGTGTAGCTCTCTGCAAATGCGTTTGTGGCGCAATGGGTTAAACGCTCGGCGATCTATCGTCGCGGACCGAGAGGTCGTGGGTTCGATTTCCAAATTTTGCATGTTTGTGGAACTTTTTCTTCTGGTTTCTTTCTTTGTATTATGTTCGTGTACATTGTAAGCTGACGTATTTCCGTGACGGAAATGCGTCAGTGAAGTCTTGGTGGACCCCGGCATAAAACACTTTCGTGTTAAAATTACACCATCTTCCCGTAGGGGAACCCTGAGTAGTATGCGAAGCAGCCATGGGGTCGACTCAAGGTAGTTTTATAAGCTGTATAAACTTGGACGTACAGCAGCACCAGCAACGCGCAGAACTGTTGTCGACGCCGTCGGCGTTTTGCCCGCGTTCGCACCGAACGCGCGCGGCATTGGTGACTTGCCGGTGCCTCTGGGGCGCCTACCGTCGCGCCTCTAACCTAAGCTGCTTCGCATTATCGCATGCGGAGCCGCAGGTGTTGTCATTCGTTGCGCAATCCGGGGAGGAGAGGAGCGTCCGAGAGGAGAGGAGTAATGCCGAGATGAGAGATGAGACAAGGAGAGGAGGGGGAGGAGGATGCGCATGTGCAGTGCGGGTGTGGACGCCCCACGGCGGATTCAGGGAGGGACATAGCCCCGAGCATAAGATGCTTCGCATCTAAAACTGTCTTCGTTGGATTAGGGTTGCCCAAGATGGCCCGGATGGCCTCTTGCCATCCGAGCAAGAAGCTCGGATGGCCCAAGCTTTAACTCGGCGCAGATTAACTCCAAAATGAAGCGCGTGACCCACGTATGTATGGCAAAGGCAGGAAAAGTAGAAGTTGAGGACCCGTGTGTTCTAGCCGCTAGGCGAAAGAGGACTCCACGCCGCTATCAAGAAGGTTCCTCAGCTCACGTGTTTCCATCGGCGAGTTAAATGTACCGCCGGAGGTTCTATGAAGTAATTGACATAGTGCTGTCTTCTTTAAACAACAGGTATCCACCTGATATGTGGTAGCATAAGTCCCACATTGAACAGCTTGCCATAGGGAAGGAAGACGAAGCATACATAACATAGTTCTACGGTGACGGCCTTGAACCAGGAATGGCTGATTTTGCACAGAGATATGCTGATTGACATTCTAAACCAGCAAAGGTCGGCATCATTGCACACATTTGGGGACGTCGTGCACCTGTTTACGAGGAAAAGGGGGGGGGGGGGGGGTCACAGGCGAACACCTGCGCAACCTTTTGCCGGAAATGGCCAAGCTAAAAAAATTCCATTGGCCATACCGCTCTGGTCGACCACATCCGAGAGGTCCTTTTCTTGCTTTCGGCGACTGAAAATGTACTTGCGGTCGACGACTGGACCAGCCCGGTTGAACCATCTGGCAATTTTTTCACGCCCACAAAGAACTCTCCCGCAAAATCAATTTGATTAAGATTTCCGACGACTTCATTTCCAGATCAAGTGCCCGAACGAACACCTTTTCAATGATGGTGAAATCATCGCATCAGACAACGAACTGATGTCTTTAATAGGAGAGAGAAAGGCACCAACTTACAAGTCAAAGCAAACCGCCTGGCTTAGAAAACAATGCAAAAAGTTATATAAAGGAACGAAACTGGAATACATAACAGCGCAAGCAGAGTGAGGGCATTTGGGTAAGAAAAGACGCGTGATTGCGCTATTTGTAAAACTCCCTAGTCCATCTGTGCATTTTCTTTATTGATTTTTATTTTTCGTATGCTGCTCTGGTAATCCTCATTCCGAAGCCCGGCAAAGCTTCAAAGCTGTCCAACCTCGACCGATTTTCCTTACATCCTGCGTAGGAAAGATAGCGGAACACGTAATTCACAATCGCATTACTAAGCACGTCGAACGGAGCGGTCTCCTGCCCTACAACATGGTGGGCTTCAGACCAGGCCTCTCGACACAAGATGCAATGAAATTAATCAAGACTCAATACGAGAGACCTGCGGGGCATTCTCGGGCTTAACCTAGAAAAGGCCTTCGACAACATATCACACCGACATATTCTGGAATCCATCTCGGATCTTAACTTAGGACAAGCCTTTCACGGTTACGTAGGATCATTCCTGGAGAATCGCAAAGCCACGTTACAGCGTGGAGACCACAAATCAGAAGGGTATTTACTCGGACCCAAAGGCACGCCTCAGGGGGCAGTGCTATCGCCCTTGTTGTTTAACCCAGCCCTCAGGTATCTCTGTCGGGAATCGAAAGAGTTCACCACACGATATACGCCGATGACATCACCATGTGGTGCACCGGCGGCAACGAAGGGGAAGTGGAATCGAGCCTACAAGAAGCAGTCGACCGTACTGAAACCTTCCTCGATGGCACAGGCCTACGATGCTCGACAACCAAGTCTGAGCTACTTCTCTACAAACCGGTCCTCAAAGGTCCTAAACCCAGGGGTTGGAAGCCCCTGGACGAAGACGACAAAGAACTACACTCCCAAAGTGGGGCGAGCATTCCTAGGTTCGACACCCTAAAGGTGCTGGGAATGTTCATGGAGTCTACCGGAGGTAACATCACGACGCTCAGAAAAGTCACGACCAAGACGGAGTGCATGATTGGATTAATCAATAGAATCTCCAACAAAATGAGTGGTCTAAAGGAGGACAATCTCCTACGGCTATTCCACGCATTATTAATGAGTCACATAATTTATGCGGCTGAAATGTACAAGAGGTACGCTACTGAAAGGCACAAGCTGGACACGCTCATCCGTAAAAGCATCAAAAAAGTGATATGAGTATCAATAAACGCCAGTACGGACCGCCTTCTTCAACTAAGTGTACATAATAAACTCAACGAAATCATCGAAGTTCAAGAAACGGCTCAAGTATCACGATTCTCTAGCACCCCTGCGGGGAGGGAGATTCTCGCGGTCTTAGGAATCATCTCCGCTGTAGCGATGGAACGTACATGTGAAATGTCAGATTACCTACGGGACAACATTATTGTTGCTCCTTTTCCCAAAAACGTGCATCCACAAGACAATGCGAGCCGGCGCAAAGCTAGAGCTGTGGCATTGCTCCGGAGGATAAAGGCCTCGCCTCACACGGTCACTTTCGTTGACGCGGCCCAGTACGGGCACACATCGGACTTCGTTGCAACGGTAGTTAATCACGACGGACACGTTACTTGTGCGGTCTCCATCAGAGACAGCACCCCGGCAGGGCAGCGCAGGCTGCGATCGCTCTGGCACTTCTCGACGATGAGAGAGCTGAAATATTTACTGACACGAAGGCGGCGGTTCGGGCATTTGCCTCTGGTACCGTCGCCGAGGAAGCTCATCGAATTCTCCAAGGCAAAGTCATCCAGCCACATACAATCACGTGGTTCCCGGCACATCTCGAACCCCAACTCGACTCCCTCCCCAACCTCAATGACATCGCACACGTCCAAGCGCGCGAACTAACCCTCCGCGCTGACGCCACTGCGAGTCGAGGCCACGTCGATTCTAGGCTCGTCGAGTTCCGTGACACTCTCTCCACCTTCAACGAGGTTGCCGAACACTACTACCTTGGTAGGAGACTATACCCTCACCCACACTGCACACTAACCAGACCTCAAGCTGTCACAATACGCATGCTTCAGACGGGATCATATCCCAACCTGAATTTATTTCACTACATCAATCCAGACTGCTTTAGTCCAGACTACAGTCTGGACTAAAGCAGTCTGTATTGAAGTCTGTATTGATGTCCTAGCTGCGGACAACGTAGTACTTTAGACCACATGCTCTGGGGGTGCCCATCGTTACAGAGGGGCCCGCATCGATGCACTGCAGAGGAGTGGCGCTCTGCTCTTCGGAGCTCCGACCAGTCACGCCAATTTTGGGCTGTCCAGAGAGCCCATGATGCGGCGCTGGAGCTCGGTCTTCCCGTCCCCACGTGAGTGCGGCCCGCGGCTTCGTCGCCTCTCTGAGAGGGGGCAACGGAGCTCCTCAGGAACTTCATTAATGTCTTTCTGTCTGTCGTACATAGGCGTATCTACCTATTTATTTATTTATTTATTTATTTATTTATTTATTTATTTATTTATTATTATTTATTTATTTATTCTTTGCCCCCCACTTTTGACAGGGGGGGGGGGGGGGCAAGTGCCCCCCCCCTGCCCCCCCCCCCCCCACACACACACACACACTTTCGAAAGCGGGCACTTTCGGCTACACACTGGAAAGTCCAACAAAACTACAGCTGAAGCTAAATTTTATTTCTTAATAGAGTCATCACGTTAATAATGCTTTTCTTTACTACGTATCCCCGGTTTGGGCAGCGAGTATTCTGCCTCCTCGGGACGCGCTGTAGCGGGCGACGCACGAGATGCGCCTTACACGCTTGCATTGCGCAGAAGTCCGGGCGCTGGACAGTTCCCACAGTTACAAATTACCGCCTCACTATACTTGAAAAAACAACAACAATCGGCTTGATTTATTTAACCTTCGGGCGACGGGAGAGGTCCGGATAAAGTATTTTAATCAGCCGCGCCCAACGATGGATGTGGCTTACTGCATGAAATGGTTGGGTTATCAAATGCTGGAACTATTGAATCTCCGTCCAGAGACAGTCTACGTAGCGTTGCAGTGTAAATATAGACCTTATCACCATCAAAAATCTAATCAAACCACTTACAGGTTTAACTGCCGAATTTATTTGTGTTATCACGACTTATCGTATATTTATTTATTTATTTATTTATTTATTTATTTATTTATTTATTTATTTATTTATTTATTTATTTATTTATTTATTTATTTATTTATTTATTTATTTATTTATTTATTTATTCACTCATTTATTCATGATACCTCAAAGGTCCCAGAGTGGGACATTACATGAGGGGTGGGCACGTAGAAAAATGGTGGGACAGGTTAGGTGGCATGACTTGAAAGATATGGTCTTCAATAGCAGCATTGAAACGGGAAATTTCGGTAATGAGGGCGATGTCAGAAGGAAGGGTATTCCATTCTCGGGCTGTGTGCACAAAAAAGGAACGCTGATACGTAGTGGACTGGCGCGTGGTAGATAAACAGCATTGGGATGCGTATGGCGGGAGAAACGATGCGCTGGAATGATGATTTGGTTACTTGTAGGAATGAAAGAACCTAAAAAATAAAAAAAACACGAGCACTTTTGCGGTGGCAGGTGAGCGAGGGAAGACACAACCGGGATTTTAAGGCTGAGACACTTGTATTATAGGAGCAGTCAGAGAGAATGAACCATTCAAGGGAATTAATCATATTAACCTGGTGGTTGTCATATATAGCACTGGCATATTCTAGTTTAGAACAGATTAGTGTTTTATATGCAAGTTTATTTATTCATGATACCTGAAAGGTCCCAGAACGGGACATTACATGAGGGTCTGCGAGGTGGTATGTTCGTGAAAGTGACCTCGGTCGAACGTGCAGAGCCATTTCAGTGCCAATAGAACACTTAACTGAATTTTTTCTAAAGGCCTGTGTCACTTCTGCTTTTATAGATTTCATTTTCAGGCCGTTTCTAAATAAGGCTACCCTACATCTTGTTTCCCGGCAGGAGCAAGAACAGCAGATATTTTATATTTTGAAGAAATGAAGACCACCTTATTGTGACGTGTTCCGACAACTTGAACTGCGGTGGTTGCTTACGTACTCCAAAAACCGCTACTGAATACTCGCTTTCTCCGAGTTTTTGTGCTTTATACACGGCATTTAGTTGTTGATCCCGGTATCCTCAGTAAACTATGCGGGACATGGTGTTAATATTTATTCGAAGCACGAAACAATATCCTGGTGACGAGCGATAAATGTTTTTTCTGTGTAGGTTCATTGCAAGCCTTTGTAGAAAGTTGTATATTGAAGTGTTCCAGAGTGCCATACCGCCGCTTTTCACGACTCCTAAAACAATTGCATGAGATATGGGCTTGAAATTCCATGAAAATAGGGAGAATTTTAAGCGCAGTGCGTTGCGAAAATCTCACTTTCCTGGTTTAAATGCAAGTGTTGCAGGTAATTACTAAACCCTTGTTTTCCCATTTGTTCCCGTGCACCATACGGGATGCGTATAGGTTGCTTCTCCGGTGTCCTCTGTGAGCTAAACAAGGCATCTTGTTTATATCTGGGGATAATGAAATTTTCTGACGAAGGAAGATGTGTATTGATGAATTACTGTTGTTTTTTTAAGTTTCCAGCAAGAATTGCTTCAAAGCATTACACGGGGACAAGGTTTAAAACGGAACACTAATATACGGGTAACTTTTCAAAGTATGCGATGTATTTACAGGAAACTGAAACATTTAGTACAACTGTTCGAAAAAAAACAGCTTCACTAAAAATCGGGTTGTAATTCACCAAGCTCGCACACCTCTGCCGTCGTTTTCTTTTTAGTATTGAAAGTAATTTATGTTGATTGTACTTCGTTCTGTATAACCTCGACAGTACTATTACCTTAACTCGCGATACAGTTACGCCGTAGACTTAAACACCAAGTAAAATTCTTTAATTAGTAAAATTGACTGCAACAAATGTGCATTTTTTGTGAGCTGCACTGCTGCTACTGGGTTGGATTAGGGACCTCTGGGCACTCAATGCCATTTGTCCCTGCATCACATATAGATTTTATAGCGACAAGAAATAAAGGCGAAGTCAAATAATTTTTCGGGCCTCGATGGTTCACCATGTGTTATTGAGAAATATGGGTCTATTGTTACAAATAAAAATACCTGACGGATGCATTTCCAGGCTTTTTCAATTATTATAATAGTAATTCAATATATATATATATATATATATATATATATATATATATATATATATATATATATTACGGTGTGTGTAGAAGGCGTTCATTACAGGGAAGCCGTAGGGCAAGTGGATGCCGGTCCTTTCAAAAATTTTGTGAACATTTTGTTCAATGGTTCCTTCGTACTTGCGGCAAGTATACTTGCTTTGGGTACCGGGACATCGCGGTTTGCACTTGAATGAAATGGCTGATTCACTCGCACGAGCATCACTTAATGGCCCTGTCATATCTGTTTTGCCGACATCAGCTTATGTCACCGCGGCTAGGTACAGAAATTTCTCTATATCACAAAATTCCGCAAAATCTATTTTAACATCGTCTTCTGATTTCCACCATCTTTGCTTCTCATGGAATAATAATTGGTGTACATGAAGGCAATTGGAAATTCCCATTACAAAATTGAGATGCTGTATACCGCCACAAATTTTTTACTTACACAGGTCTGGTCTCGCTGTATCCCCTTTATGTTCTTTTTGCAATGAATCCGAATCCATTGAGCATTTTTTCCTTTCAAGTCCAGCAATCTGGGACATCGACTACTGCGGCGAAGCCGACCCTGGGGCGATGCGGTTGGCGTAACTCTATGGGAAGCATTTTTTAAAAATTGATTACTGAGCAATGGCTCGTTTTTCGCGATTTGCACTTTAAGCACTAAATCCCGACAACGTTCTCACGGTATATGTCGAGTGTAGTCTAATTCCACTATCTGGATTTTTTTCCTGGGGCACTTTTGTAGACCCATTGAAAATGCATGGGGTGATTTTTAAAATGTAGTTTGCAGCACAGTAAAACCTCATCCGCTAATTGCACTCTAGTGGCACATACTTTAGGTCTCTCTATATATGTAGGTCCAGTTTGGTTTTAATCCGCTGGCTGATTTTTTTTCCTGGGGCGCTTTTGTTTGGCTACTATGCGGTAAAGCATCTCTACAGGGGCAAAAGATTCGTCCGCCGTGGAATTGATGGGAAAGAGCTTGCGGACCATATCAAAAATGGACACGAATGTGCAGCTGTGATGTATATTTGCGCCGTGACGTATAAGGAAAGATGATGGTATTAGATTCTGCAAGAAGGAGCGGGCCAAATGGCTTTATGGAGTGCCATCGAAGCGCGAAGCCTGGTTGCGCGCCCCCCTTTTTCTCAAGTTTCGGTGCATGGTAAAGTGTTTCATTTGGTATTTAGAAAGATAAGGTGCTTAGACAGATTTAGTATTAGGCAAATTTTTGACACAAAAGGACATCGCCAAATAGAGCACTTGTTACGTGTGTTTACGTGTTACTTGTTAGGTGTTTACTTAATGTGTATTTAGTGCAATGTGCCGACAATGCGAAGGTTTGAATATTATCAGTGTAAAAACAAATTGAAAGGAAAAACTCATGATCTATAGTGCGCGTGACGGAACGAAATAAAGAGGAAAAGATAGTCCCCGTGTTACAGCGAAAATCAGCAGCTTCGTCTCGTTTAATAAACCATCCCGTTTTAGTTTTAAATGCATAAGCATTTCTATGCCTACCAAATGAGAAATTTGTCCGTCCGTCACGTAAGACGAATGCAATGGCTCATAACCACGTAAAGCAGAGGCTACAAGCGCTCAGCGAAGTGAAGCGCACAGCGCATACATTCATTCAGATCACCCATACAATAC
The DNA here is from genome assembly GCF_013339745.2 of Dermacentor silvarum. Lineage (NCBI taxonomy): Eukaryota > Metazoa > Arthropoda > Arachnida > Ixodida > Ixodidae > Dermacentor > Dermacentor silvarum. The sequence continues at coordinate 208,679,518 of NC_051157.2, read as the reverse complement.
ACAGAACAGCACACGTTTCAATAAAGAGCAAGTGCAAAACAAGCAACCGAACCATGAATAAACATTGCATGCTCCCTCATCAATTGTAGTGGTAGTTTTGTAACAGCTTAGCTGGACATCCAGGTTGATAAGGACCGATAATAGTTCGTAAGGGTCGGATCGTGTTCGATAAGGTTGATAACGACCGATGAGGGTTTATAAGGGTTTATGCTGGTCGAATCAAGTTTCATAACATTGATGATGACACCGGGCAGCGTGGGGATTAGCAAGCGGCACAATGCTTGTGCATACTTAGGCAACTCCCAGAGGAGTTTCTACGTGATTTCTTTTATCAGTTCGGAAGTATAGCTAAAATCATGCGTGCCTGCTCAGTGTACACAAATCTCGCACGTTATACGGGAAGGTAAGGTCGTGCAGGTTTGAGAAAGTGGAGCCGCAACCGCTGAACTACACCGGCTCAATTGTTGTAGGGCCTGCTGTGAGCCACACGATTGCTTAGCTGAGCAAATTGGTAATCTCTTGAGAATACTTCTCGGAGCGCCGCTTTGTCGGGAATATTTCCTCTCGTAAGGTGACTCTTACAATGTCCTCGTAGCGCAACAAAACACTGGTCTAACGATCGTTCGGACATGACTAACCTGATTCCGGGCTTTTAAATGCAGTCGCACCAAATCGCTTGGAAATACGAAGAAAACATACAATGCGTTTGTTTCTCCACAAACTCAGTCGTACTGTGGGGAAACAAGCTTCTAGTTTATGGCAGTGGTATTTCCCGTACACAACTTTTTTTTATTATTGTGAAAGCAGTTATATCTACACTCCAGGCGCATTTACGCCGACGTCATCCGCGTCGCCTTCGCTGTCGCCACGACGTTCCGTGTGAAGTCCGACTGCGATAACATCGCGGCCGGATGCCGTATGTTGCCGGTGCGAGTGGAAGCGTGCCAGATTCATCTGAGAAGCCTGGTGGCTCAATTTCGACGGTTATGAAAAACGGCGCACAACAATGCCTCAAGCAAGCACGTATCGCTGTGTATTGTGTGTATTACACGGACAAACAGGTGCACGCAGAACATCAACTCACCACTGTCCCGTTGCACTAAATGCTGAAGAAATTAAACATTCACTGTTAAGATCACCGCGTACTATCGTCAGTCAAAGCAAACAGCAGAGAAAGCCTCGCTTACTCTGCTTACCACACTGAGTCGGATCCACATAATTTTATTGCGATTGCAAATATATGGACACTCCAGGCACCTTTCCGCCGTCGTCGTCTACGTGATGTTTCGTATAATGTCCAAGTGCGATAACATCGTGGCTGCGCGCCGTATGGTATGGGTAAAGTAAAAGCGGGAGAGGGTGAGCAAAGAATGGTTGCTCAGTCTCGCGTGCGCAAGGGAGGAAGGCGGGGAAGAAGCGCTCCGTCTTCCATCGCGCACAAGGCCGCAGGGAAAGTGGAGGACGTTTTACTCCCATGGCGGATATGTATGGCGCGGCTGAGCGCGGCCGCGCGGCTCCGATCTAGAAAGCGATCTGCGCTGGGTACAAAGTCTAGGCGGGCCGATGGCTGGGACCCTATAGCGTAAAACTATTCCGATCTGTTTTCCTTCTAATCACCGGATGTCCAATTTACGTAACCGCCAACGCAAGCATCGGGCGGTGACTCGCAGCGTTGTTTGAGAAGGCTATTGAAACGCTCTCCTATTTTATAGGAGGTCACTGCATGTTGTTTGTTTTCAAAAGGAATAGCATTCTTAACATATATTTCTTACCTGATTGGCTGACCAAGGCCGATGAGCACGCAGAAGTGGAGGGGGTAACGTGGGGCCGGGCTAGCGCAGTGAAATTAGATAACCTGAAGACAAGGGTGTTGCCGGCGTCTGCGTTTGCCCTGCTTCTTCTTACTTAGCTTTCGGTGTCTGCTATAAAATCACGTCGGCGTGCAGCGGAAACGTAACAATGCAGCTAAAACGAATCTTCAGTGAAGAACATTTGACATAGCGATGTCGTTTTTGTGCGGAAAGGTCTCGACAACCATATAATGTCACGCAAAATTTTTAATATAGGCAAATAAATCCATTCTCCACGGCAGCTCCGACTAGCCAGTGCCAGAGCGATCGGCGGGTACCCACCTTCTATTGATGTCGGAACGGGGCAGTGTCCGGCTACTAAAAAGAAAATTAGGTCTTGATCGGCGTAATAATGCATCTTTAATGCGTACAAGCCACCTTGACGCAGTGATTTTTCACGGTTTTTGGACGTCAGGTGACAGACAGGCGAAGTGGACGCAGCCCGAAAACTTTTGACCAATTGCGGATGGCTGATGGTAAAAAGGCATAGAATCGAAAAATAAAGTTTTTCTGTTGTTCGGTCTCACATGCATAATTAGTGTGCACACGTCATATAAGAGTGAGTAGCTCTCGCGGCTTTTTAACAGCGGAGCTGTTTAAGCCGAGCGTTAGTCCGTAACCTGCGGACAGAAATTGTGGGCCGATCCTGGCGGTAGTGCAGAAAGGGTACAAGCGCAATGACACATACCTCTGTGAACTGCCGAAGCTGGTTAAGTCTAGCTAAGCATGGTTGGGACTACTTAAGCTTAGTCTGTCATCGATAGACAATCGATAGTCAACCAGCAGCAAATCGATAATCGATAAATGATCAATAAATTCCGGAAAATGCTGGAAATGACTTGGTAGTGCTTAGCCTAGTCCAAAAGCCATGCCAAGCTAGGTGCCCATCAGCTCCGCTTTCTCTGTAGCATTGAGCCTCCCGTGCAAGCTACGCTAATATTTTTCCTTCACGTTGCGTGAAAGACAAGTGAAGTTGGGCAATCATGGAGGCCTGATTGCAAAAATAGAATAGAAGCAGTTTGGAATAGCTTTTCGTTAAAGTGCCCCGGGTGCCTTCGTGTGCGGTGTATTCTCGGCGCAATTAGTTAGTGTTGAAGCTAGAAGTAGCACGATGGACAATTCGCTCGCTGTTGCTGCCACTCTCCCCCACGCCAGCGTTTTGACAGCGAGTGTCCGCGCTTATCGAGAGAGATGTGCTCGTTTGTGATTGTGCGCGCGTGACAACGTGCAGGTTAATTTAGTTAGTAAGCGAATGTTTACAGCCGTTTATACAGCTGATAAAACGACTAACCTTAGTTTGTACAGCTGTCTAATAAATTTCTGTCGCAATCAGTGATTCGCCTGTCGGGCGAAATTGACCTTATTGTTAATATCATTGTAGTTAATATTATTATTACTTATTACGCTCAAGCCAGGCGCAATACACATACAAGTTTCGAATACAGGCGCAGTTCTGTCTTCTTGCGACTGAGTGCCGATAATTTTTTTCGAGCAAATGGGGCACAGCGTGTCGTTTACAAAAAGCAGCTTGGCGTCTGCCACTGCGGATACGGTGGCATAGACATGTTGTAAATCCGGTTTTCTATTGGATGGCGCATATCAGCACGCAGAAAGAGAATTTCGGGTGGTGGGTCGATTCCTTGTTGGAAAAATTGATATATTCTCTCGCGCAAGCCGTTGCTTTAAAAGTGAATCCAAAGTACAAGTGCCCAAAAATTGGTGGTATTAGGTAGTGTGCGCTCTTTCCCGTCTCATGTTGTTTTCTTCCTGTTTGTTTTGGGCAGCGTCTCAATACATTAAGATAAGGTCACTGTCTCGTTCGACGGAAACACCTAAACATTTTTGCAGTAGGTAGAGTCATCTGCGTTCGGTGTTCTTGGAAGTGGTCCCCTTCCGAGGTGATCAAAAAGCACAGTGCTACTTCATCTTTCTTTTCTTTTTATTAAACGTGCGACATTTAACGGTAGTGCCCGAAGGCGAGTGTTACAAGCTTTTGCGCTGTAGTCGTTTTTATTGAAAGTTGCACACGTGGCTCCACTCTCGTGCGGCCGAGACGTGGACTGTCAGAGTATGGTCATTCATCGGACAATGCCAGGGCTACACTTTCGTTTTCTCGCCAAAAAACCGTCCCACCCCCCTAGTCGGTCAAATAACAGTCATAACCTTACCACAAACAAGACAAATTGGCTTTGTGCTTTTGAAAGCGGATAGTGATAGTCTATCAACTCTTTGTCTTTGGATCTTAGCACTTGCTTTCTTTCAAGCCCATGCTGCCCTAGAAAAAAGTCGGTAGAATTTTTTTGTTCTGGTTACAATAAGCATTGTCAATAGGAAGGTAACATTTTCGACAGTATTCGTCTTCTCCCGCAGTGCGACGTGTGTGGTGGCGTTGTGTAGAGATTCGGGGGGGAAAACGGTCAAATACGATATTGAGCAGCTGATTGCTGCACTCTCGTTAAATGCTAAACGCTTTTTTGGGTGGCATGACACCATTTACACACCCTTACGTTGTCATTTTCTTTGCACATGAAAAATTTGTGCTCTTCAAATGTATGTTCTATGGTGTAAGTGCTGCATTGTTTTGCTTCTTTTATTTAATGTACTAAGCTTGAAAATGCCGCTAGTCAGACATAATAGAGCACAGGGAAAAGGCCCAACTGCACGCGGCGTGGTCTTATCCTTACAATAAATTCGCTAACGAGACAGATGATGAATCCAACTACAAAATGATATCTCGCACCAAAGGAATGTGGGAAAAACCACTAGGACACACTAAGTTCGACAATCTTATTGTTAACAGGTGATTGAAGGGTGACGCAAGGCGACAACTGTTGCATATGACGGCGTGCATAAGACTAGACCATCAATAGAATAACATGACTTAGTGAACCAAGAACCAATATGCAGGCCATGCGGTAAAACTTTATTATAGGAACACATTTTCAGCATTGTTCGTACAACTCAACGCTTGAAGCCTGTGTATATTTGCGGCGGTACGTATATGTTTTATTGCTGCGTGGCCCACTTTGGTTATTAGCCTGCGTAACACCGTGACTAAATTTCGCTTCATCGCACACACACTTAAGCCTTCTTGAAAACAGAACCAGGACGATTCAGTCACTGGAACAGCCTTTGATTTATTTATCACACAGTCCCATATTCGCTCGAGAAGGATTATAGCAGGGAGCATGTATACACACGTATTAAAACTTTTTTCAAGGTAACATTATAAGAAGTGATACCCAAACCAAACAAGATCTAAAACAGAGTAACAAAGCACCAGGGGCCGAATCACAAAGC